>NW_027532015.1:532318-590877 GCF_008692635.1 Crocuta crocuta | reverse complement strand
TTTTTTTTTTTTTTTTTTTTTTTTTTTTTTTTTTTTTTTGGTTGTAGTCTGGAACGCAAGCTGTCATTGTGTTTTGTTTCTCCTGAGCAGAGCTTTGACAGAAGTTTTCCATGGCTCTTTACAAAAAGGTGAAATGACTAATACAATGGGGCCGAAGTAGCAGTCAGATTACTTTCTAAATTTATTTTTAGGAAAGAAAGGGGCTTAACACATGTGGGAATGATACCAGAGGATATGAAACATAAGAAAGAGTCAAACCAAGCAGAAAATGCATGTTCCCTAAACTTAAGAGAAATTGTGGAATACATTAAAGGAAAGAATGTTTGTTATATTTAAATATTTTTTATTTTTTTAATGTTTATTTAGTTTTGAGAGAGAGAGAGAGAGACAGAGCACAAGCGGGGAGGGGCAGAGAGAGAGAGGGAGACACAGAATCAAAAGCTGTGAGCTGTCAGCACAGAGCCCAACATGGGGCTCCAACCCATGAACTGTGAGATCATGACCTGAGCCAAAGTCAGACACTTAACCGACTGAGCCACCCAGATGCCCCTTTAAATATTTTTTAAAGGCTTTTGCTAGGGGCACCTGGCTGGCTCAGTCAGTTAAGTGTCTACCTTTGGCTCAGGTCATGATCTCACAGTTTGTGAGTCTGAGCCCCACATCAGGCTCTCTGCTGTCAGCACAGAGTCTGCTTCTGATCCTCTGTCCCTCTCTCTCTCTCTGCCCCTGTCCCACTCACACACACACTCTCTCTCTCTTAAAAATAAATAAATAGGGGCGCCTGGGTGGCTCAGTCGGTTAAGCGTCCGACTTCGGCTCATGTCATGATCTCACAGTTTGTGAGTCTGAGCCCCACATCAGGCTCTCTGCTGTCAGCACAGAGTCTGCTTCTGATCCTCTGTCCCTCTCTCTCTCTCTTTCTCTCTCTCTCAGAAATAAATAAAATATTTTTAAAAATTACTAGTGCATTTATAAATAAATAAATAAACTTAAAAATTTTTTTAAAAAGGATTTTGCTAATGCCATTATTTTCTGTTGAAGACTGTAGTTAGTGGATGCCAGAAACATTGGAAGGCTATCTAAAGATGTGGATGTGAAATTTGAGAGCAGCAGCAGCAGACTTAATAAGCTGGTGAAGAAAGTAGTATAAGTAACCCAAGGCTGACCCTGCCCACATGTCCCTTGTGCCACTGGTTCATCACAGCTCCACTCTTTCAACAAAAAAAAAATAATTTATTTATTTATTTATTTTGAGAGAGAAAGAGAGAGCGGGGGAAGGGCGGGGGGTGGGGTAGAGAATCCTAAGCAGATTCCGCACTGTCAGCACCCAAAGCCTGACCTGGGTCTCAAAATCAAGAGTTGGAGGCTTAACCGACTGAACCACCCTGATGCCTTGAGGATCCTTAAAGTACATTTTGAAGAGGAAACACACACACACAAATCCACAAAGAAGGAGAAATTAGGAAACAAGGAGAGAACAAGGATTAAGTGATTATTTTAAAACATAGGTAATATTCCTGGGACCAAATTTCATTTGAGTACCTTGCATTATTCCCACAATGCACCGAGAACTTTGGTCCACTGAGAAAAGCCTTTCCATCACCCTCTGGAGGAAATTTAAAACTTCTATCTGTGCTGATGTGGCCAGTACAAGATTACTTTATGGTTTTGCTCTGTTTTATTTGTTTGTTTATTTGTCAATATTTATTTGTCAATATTGAAATTTATTTGTTAATATTATTTGTCAATATTAAAATCGAGAACGGTACTTGAGGTACTTGCTTCTAATTCTGTATTGGTGTAGAAATACTGTGTAGAAGGAAAAGAATTTCCAAAAATGGCAAAAGGAGACCGTAGGAAGACAGGGATGCTCCATGAAGTCGTACAAAATGGGTGGTTTTTGTAGGAAGAAGGTTGGAGCAAGGGGTTATTTGCAAAACAAAAGAAAAGATGGCTTCAGGCCAGAACATCTCTTTGTCTGGGAAGGAAAGGTAGGGTTTTTATCATAAAGATGACCTCACTAGTGCTGATCAGGAAATTCAGATTGACATTTAAAAGGTTACAATTCCTGGAATAGGATGAAACTGTAATTAAGCCTTGGTTTATTGTCATTGGGGACAAATGATTCCAATTTGGGTTTGCTTTTCTCTTTGTTTTTCTTTTCAAATAGTTTATTGTCAAATTAGTTTCCACATAACACCCAGTGCTCATCACCACAAGTGCCCTCCTCCATGCCCATCCCCCCTCCCCTCTACATCCATCAGTTCTCAGTTTTTGTCAGCATTCAAGAGTCTCTCATGGTTTGCCTCTCTCCCTTTGCTTTTCTCTTTTAACATTGTCTACACTATGGCCTTATTTCTTTACCATCTGAAATATTCCAAATGTGTGTCTTTCACTAGGTCCTTTTGCTTCAAAGCAAAAATGAGTTGAATGTTGTTAATACTTAGTACTAGAGGGGGAAAAAAAACACCAAATTTTTAATGAATAGCATACCCAGCTCTGATCTCTGCTGAAATCACCTGCATGTATTTTTTCAAACTGCCGACATTGCTTTAGGTTTTATTTTCCCAACTACTGTTCTTTTCTTTGCCCGTTGAAGAAATCATCTGGGGAGAATGGGAAGCTTCATGATTAAGGCTTATCAGAGCCTTTGATAACACATGGTGATGACAGAACCTGGCCCCAAGTTATCTTCAGAGCCCGGAGCCTTCCCAAATTTGCATAAACACAAGCTTCAGTGACCTTTGGAATTGTGAAACTGCATGAATCATCATTGTAAGGAAATTGGATCAAGGCAGCAGTGCAGTTGATTTTCAGAGGCTCGACTCCATCTTGGCTCATACACAAGCAATGAAGGTATGTATAGATCCAGATAATTTATCAAGTCAAGTAAGATTTTCCCATGATTTAGCAGTTAGGGTAAGCATATGATTTAAAACTCTATGCAGCTTACAAAGATCAAGAAATCACTTGTGTAAAAAAGTTAGTTTCCCAAATCTATTGTACCTTTGCCGCTTAAAATGAAGGTTCATAGGATGTATTGCACTCCCACACAAACGAATACTTCAATATTTCATTTCCATAATTACATAATTACTCCATTATTGATTATAGGTGTCCTTTCCTAGATGCTCTGATAGGGAAAGATAGGATAAAATAGGCAGAGAGGGAAAGGTTAGGACTTGCGGTCCCTGTGATGAAGTTTTGGGGTGATGGTGGGGTGGTCCGGAGCCGAAGGCCAAGAAAGAGTTCTTGAGACATCATTGGTGCAAACGGTGATTTTATTAAAGCATAGGGACAGGACCCATGGGCAGGAAGAGCTGCACTGGAGTTGTGAAGGGTAATTCATTATATACCCTCAGGTCAGGAGGGGGTCAGGGATAGATTAAGTCTCTAAGGTATTTTGGAAGCAAGGTTTCCAGGACCTTGAGGGGCTAGCTGTTGCTAGGGAAACAGCATTTATTACTGTTTAATAAAACCCCAGTCAAGAGACCCTTCAGATGTATATCAGGGTGGGGGGTGAGGGGCGGTGCACAAGCTTGGAGCATGATTGTCAGTATGTATCTTGGGGCAGTTGAGATAAAGGAAGTAGATTTATGGGATCCTCTGAGACACTGTTAAGCCAAGGCTCTATTTTGTCCCTAGCGAATTGTCACCATCAAGGAAGCTGAGCTCCTAGAGGGAGGTGACTCCACCCGGTTTCAAGGACTTATCAATGGGCTGTAGGCAGTAAGGGAATTTAGTTTTCCCACATTTTCATGGCAAGCACTTTCCTTTGTTCTTCAGTAGCCAGGAGTGTCTGAGGAATATCACACATATTCCCCCTGGGGTGAGGTGTGTGTGTGTGTGTGTGTGTGTGTGTGTGTGTGTGTGTTTGCGCACGCATGTATTTGGCCCTCAGCTTGCCTCAAGCTCCCCCATCACCTGGGTGAGGAAAAACTCACATTTTGGAACAGTGCTGGGAGCCTCTGACCACAGTAAACCCCCTTAGGGCTAAGGATCCTCTTAAGAATGTAACAGATACAAACACCTACTTGCTTTCAGGTTCCCCCCAGGAACTTGACAATCAAAATACATAACTAAAATAAGTAAACCATAAAACTTAAGTTATATGAGAAATGGTATGACCATAGTCTGACTCTTCACATAATGGAATCGAGCCAATCAGGAATGGACAACCCAGCACCTAGAGTTATCAAGCCAATAAGTGTAGGATCTGAGAAGGAACAAGGGGGAAGGGGGAGGGGGGCACCCCACCAGAACCTTCTAAACCAAAGGCCATGGCCTATAGTCCCAGGCATTCACTTTCAAATGTAAAGAGAGCTCTCTGCAAAGAGAGCTTTCATACTATTCTTACTTTCTGATCTTAAACTCTAACAAAATTATACCTGCTGCTCATTTTATTCTGTGTCCACCTTTTCATTCTCGAAGCCGCAAGACAACGAATCCCGGGGATTGAGGAGGAAAAAAACCCTGCAATATTGCCATTTGTCCATTACATTAGCCTGCAAGGACTGGGACTGCCTGACATTTCATGGAAAATTATTTAATTTGAATTATATTGAAATTGGTAAAATAGTCGGGCTTTAGGTAGATGAAGATTATTTTTCTTTAAAAAAAATCAAGGAAAATACCTCTATGACTTAAGTATATTTTATTCCATACAAAGTAACAATGTAATATTATTTGTTCATAAATAATAGAGGAGCAACTTAGAAGTTTTCCCAAATTATTGACATATTAACTCATATAAGAAATAAGATGAGGGACGCCTGGTGTCTCATCCCTTTGAGTGTCTGACTCTTGATTTCGGCTTAGGTCATGATCTCACGGTTCATGGGATCGAGTCCTGCCAAGGCTCTGTGCTAACGGATTCATTCTGACAACACGGGGACTGCTAAGGATTCTCTCTCCCTCTCTCTCTGTCCCTCCCCTACTCATGCTCTCTCTCTCTCCTTCTCCAAAAAATAAATAAACCTTAGAAAAAATAAGATGAATACCTTAAAGGGTCAGTACAGAAATTTTATATAGTTTTCTCTGCATATAGACTGCATCCCCTCAAGACCCTACTCCAATATCAACTCTGCGAAGGTTTGGTAAATGTCAGAATGTCCTCGACACATTGAAGGGCCTCTCTCCCCTGAGCCTCATTGGAGGCATCTATTAGAAAGAAACAACAAGCCCCAAATGGAGTCACTTCCTCCGCCAAGACTTAATACCTAATGCTGTTGCAGTTTCAGCCTCCCCTAGTGTAGCTGGATTCTCGCCTAGAGAGTGGTGACACGGAGGCTTTTCTTTCCAGGAAGCAGCTTTATTCCTGCAGGTGCCGCTCAGTTGGGTTCGTACCTGAAGAACTGAGCCCCGAACGTCAGGTGGCATAGTTTTTATATATTTTTTACTTCTTTGTCTCCCATATATGGTAACACACAAACATGTAGTCTGATTAAGTGGTCTCATGTGACAAGGTCACGAGGGATGTTGTCAAGTACGAGAGAATAGCACAGTTGCCTTGAGATGTTTTTTCTTCTTTCCTTAGGAAGGGACTTTAACACACTAGAAGAATTTTAAACCAGTCAGTCTTGAATTTCCTGATCAGCACTAGTGACATAATCTGCATGGTAAGACCTCCCACCCTTACGCCTAATGGAAGGTGACCTTACCTAAAACCATTCTTTCTTTTCTTTTTCTAATAACCTCCTTGTCTCATTTTCCTTGTGCCTGTAAAAGCCTTCCATCTGTACCACTCCCCAGAAGCTCCCTTCTATTTGCTAGAGGGGATGGGATATTGCCCAATCCCTGAAGAGTTGAATAAAGCCAATTAGGTTTTTTTTTTAATGTTTTATTTATTTCTGAGGGAGAGAGACAGTGTGAACAGGGGAGGGTCAGAGAGAGAGACACACAATCTGAAACAGGCTCCAGGCTCTGAGCTAGCTGTCAGCGCAGAACCCAACGCGGTGCTGGAACCCACGGACCTTGAGATCATGACTTGAGCCAAAGTCGGACACTCAACCGACTGAGCCACCCAGGCGTCCCAAGATCTTTAAACTTACTAAATTGATTTCTGGGTGTTTGGTTTTTTTTTTTTTTTTTAACACCTATAAGCCAATCTTGTTGCATTTAATTTGTAGAATGGCAAATTCGGGATCCACGTCAGTAGCAAACCCTGGAACCCTAAATCCTGGGGGATGACGACTGTGCCAGACCTGTCACTCACTCGACAGGTACTAGAATGGGACCTCGATACAGTGGGTGTAGAGGCTGCTTTTAGGCAACAGGCTTGAGCAATTGAAATCTGAGTCAAGTAAAGGGGCTCACAGTGACCACCAGGCTGATTACAAACAGGCTAATTAGGCGATCCATCTCAAAATACCCATAAGCCTTAGTTGACCAATGAGCTACTTACAAGCAGGCAGTTATCAAAAAGGGAAAATTCCATACCTTCCCATACCTCCTCACTTCCCCTCCTTAACAGCAGGCCCCTCCCGCTGCCTCCTGGCAGAGAGTCTCTGCTTTGCTGTTCTGCCCACTGCTCCCATACAGTGTGTTTAATAAATTTCTATCTCCTTTGTTCTGATTTGTGTGAATCCTTTGGCAGCCCACACTGCCGGTCTTCACCTGATCAGGTCGCCCCCCAGCAAATGCTCAATATTGTCTCATAATAAACCGAAGTATACTAAATCTGTGTCTTGCCATTAATTACAAAGGCTTGCTTTTTATGTAACACCCATTAATGACGAAGTTGAAGTTAAAATATCTTAAATTTAGAAAATTATTCTAATGGATCATTTACTAAAAAGAAAAAGAGGAATTTTATGAGTTGGGTTTTTTGTTTCTATTTTTGTTTTTTGTTTTTTTTTTTTGGTCGGTGTTCAAGTAGGGGCATAGTCATATGCCTGAGAAAAATGCCATTGAGAAGCTTCTTAAAGGCTTTGTGCTCCTGAGTTGCCTCTCAGACTTTCCAGAATCTTCAGGGGAAGGAGATGTGCTCTCCGCTGGCATCATTAGAGGTAATAGAGCATTGTGCCGAGATTGATTTGAAAAGTACATTCTAAACTGCCCTAAGTTTCAGTTATGTGAATGAATGGTGGAAAAAACAAACAAACAAACTTCATAGAACACTGGGGACTAAGGAGTAAAATTCAAAAGATTACTTCACTCAGTGAAGTGTAAATTATATTACTGTCCCTTTCCCTGAACTCATCCTTGCTTAAGACATGTTATGTACTCATGGTGTTAGTATTCATGAGACTGTTAGCTGGTAACTTTTGCATGAGTTGTTTACATCAAGTACAATAACAAATGCAATTTCATTGTCTTGTTGTTAACAAGCTGATGCACATGCAGTAAGTCAAGGAAATCACTGCATTATTATCATCCATTCTAATTGTTCATATGTGGATGGAATAAATTCCTTCATTATTCCAAATGTTTTCTAAATATTTAGTTTGGGATAGTAAAAAAAATTGAAGATTTGCAACTTACTCTTAGTTTTTTCATTCTGACCAAGTTTAGGAAAGCAGAAAAGCGATTTTCTTATCACACGTCACATAGGCCACAGTATTCAGTTCTCTAACAAAAGCTCCCAAAACACTATTAAAATATATCCAATGGAAACAGACAAAACTAGAGAAGCAATTGCCAAGCTTTAATATAACAAAATTTTCTTTATTCTTAGATACCTGTTTATTATTCTATTTGTGAAATATTGGTCAAGACTCTAAATCTATTTTGAAAGAAGCTTGGGATTTTACCTCCATGAATGGGCTAATTAGACATTAGATAATGCAACGGAAATTATTATAATAAAAGTCTCTGGAGACAGTAAATATACCTGCGAGAGGGAGATGCTACACTCCACTCCCTGGGCTCCTTCTACCAGCCAGAAACTATAAACATTGAGAAATATTGGTGAATAAAAGGAAAGCAGAGCTGAATAAAAGAAGGATTCCTTCACCTTAATGCATTTGCACAGTCTTCATATGAGGTTCAAATGATTAAACATGTTGCTTATTAAGAAACTAATATTTAGAGGGGCTAATATTTAGATATCTTGGGTGGCTCAGTTAGCTAAGCATCCAGCTTCTGCTCAGGTCATGATCTCACCATCTGTGGGTTCAAGCTCCACGTCGGGCTCTGTGCTGGTGGGTCAAAGCCTAGAGTCTGCTTCAGATTCTGTGTCTCTTTTTCTCTCTGCCCTTCCCTGCTTGCACTCTGTCTCTCTCACTCAAAAATAAATGAATGTTAAAAAAAAAAAAAGAAACTAATATTTAGAGTATTTAGACTTTCCTGTATACTATTTTAAGGCTTTCCTATATACTGTTTTATATAGGAAAAGAAGACTATAAATCCTAATTCAGCTGAGTTAATCAACATCGAGTTTACAAATCACACCTGTGGGAACCATGAGTGGTCATATTTCCAAAGATCTTTGTTTCTTCTATTGCCAAATGGAAGGATAGAATATATGCAAGACAGTCTAGGTCAAAAAAAAAAAAAAAAAAAAAAAGCTCTCTAGGAAACAAAGCTGAAGAGGGGAGAAATGGAATTTCCAAAGGGATATCTGAATAAATGAAAGGAACCAGGGCAGACAGAAACACACAAGATAACATAATGGCTATTTTGATCCAGTGAGGGTTGAGCACAGGGAGAAAAGGGATTTACATTGTTAAGCTTACTCCTACCCGGCAAAGTCTAAAGGTTTCTAGGTCACCATGTACCACTTTTATCAAAGTCACTTTCAGATGTCACATAACTATATAATTTCTCTTTTGGCTGAAGTTAATCAAATAAACTAGGAGGTCTTTGAGGACCAGGTTGACTCTGACCTGGATGTATTCATTCTCCATAGTTTGTTCAATGAGGAAACTATTCAGTCCTGGGAAGCCTTAAAAATAACAGAAGGAACATTTTTCCCAGAACCTATATATTAGCTGGGGGTGGGAGGGAATTTTCAGATGGCTTTTCTTTCCAACTCTCGATTATACTCATTATGTTTTGACGTTAGACTTTCAAGCTGGCCAACATTTATAGAGACAAGAAAAGAAAGGCTACAATGACTGGTCACAAACCCCACTAATTGAGAGGGAAAAATAATGTATAAAACTGTGGTGAAATTCACACATCTATATTAGGGTATTAGGGATATCCAACTCTGACCTGGCAGATCACAAGATAAATTATGAGTGTCAAGATGTATGGGGAAGCCCCTCTCCCATCAGACTACAGCAAATGATAGTATCTGGAAAAATCATTCCTTGCATATTTTGACCAAAAAAAAAATAGATAGATGACTCAAAAAACAAGTTTTTTCCCCATTTAGTCATCTGTGCATTATTAATGGTTCACTCAAACTACTGAGTTTAAGATGAATAGCATGTAGGTTAAATTATGTGAACCATTATATATTTGATTGCAATTATCCACTCACTTATCATGGTTTGTGGTTTATCTCCTAAAACATCACTTCAGCATGATCAGAAATGTTTAATCATTAATGAATAAATTGTGTGTTTTTAATTTTTAAACTTTTCCCAAAGCCATACATGCACATATTGAATCCAATAGTTGTAGAAAGTTATTCAAGCACATATTTTAAGCAGATAGTTCTATGTGGCTTATAAAAAGAAGAAGAAGAAGAAGGAGAAGAAGAAGGAGAAGAAGGAGAAGGAGAAGGAGACGGAGAAGAAAGAAAGAAAGAAAGAAAGAAAGAAAGAAAGAAAGAAAGAAAGAAAGAAAGAAAGAAATCTCCCTTAAACCCTTCCCTTCCATCTCACCTTCCAGGCAAAAATTTTAATTCATGTGGTTTTTTACCTCTGTGGGATCTATTTAGACTGGCAGTCCCTAAATTTTCAGTTTTAGGCACAATCTATGAATTTGGCACTATGGAAGCTGAGGACTGACCTCTTTTTCTTTACCACTACCTACCCTAAGCAGGCGTGCTTATTCTCAATTCGCCCAATATTGTACATCAACACTGTAGTCAGTTAGATATCTAGAACCACACCATACAGTATACTATGGTGACTTGTAATTTTTTCTCCCTGGAATTTTCTATTACTTGGTTGCTTACTTTACTATGTACTTAGAATTAATTCAGCTTCCATATGTCCCCTATTTGTGTAACTCTTTTGTCATTAGGTTGAAACACATTCGATATATTCTATTAATTTCATCTTTTGGATGAAACTTTCCTGAAGTTTCCTGACCTAGTCTCATATGAACTGCTTCCCCTCTGGGTCTGCTGCCCATGACATCATCCTAAAAGCTTTTGGACCGTAACCCTGAGGACTCCCTAGATGTCTCCTGTGAATTTCCTGTCTCTTTTTCTTCCTCTCTGGCTGTCCTCTCATTTTAGCGGAATCTAGATAAACGATGCACAGATCTTGATTCACTGTCGCCTTGCTTCAGGTGTTTCTAATGAGAAATCAATTCCATTTTGCTTTTTGATCATTTTAAGGTATTTTCTTTTTTCTTGATAGTAATTAACATTTCTTGTTCTAAATGTTCTCAAATACCACAATGGTATATTCTTGTGGTTTTGGTTCATTTATTGTACAGGGCATCTCTGTGAACACTTTCAATATGGAAACTTAGGTCATTCAGGTCTGGAAAATTTTCTTGAACTATTTTTGACAATTTCTCCTTTTCGTTTTCTTCATTGTCTCTTTTTAATTTCCTATTATATGAAAGTTTGTCCTACAGATCTAATCCTCTAGTTTTTATATTTTTGCTCCTGTATAATATATTTGACTTTTTTCTCTATTTTGTGGGATATTACTTTTCTTTTGAAATAATTTACTATCTTCCATTTCTGCTATTCTTGCTATCCATTCTTGCTCCATGGATACATTATCTTTTTGCTTTTCTACTCTCTTCCATCATTTGCTTTTTTTTCAAATTGTTTCTATTTATGTTTTGTTTTCGTTGCTAATGTTGGTTTGGTTTCTTATTGTTTATTTAGTTTTGTCTTTCATACAAGGTCTTTCTTAAGCTATTTGGTGAGTCTGAGTTTTCAGGTCATATATAATGCAGAACGAAAAGAGCTGATTGTGTGTTTTGCACAGGAATGGAGCTTTCACTAGTGGACTTCACTCAGTCTGGGCTGTCGTGGAAGGAAATCAGGGGAATTAGAAGTCTGTGTAAGACATCTACCTCACAGGAGACCTGTTCAGTTTCTATAGGCAAGAGCACACTAACTTCCTAAAACAGGTGAGAAGGGGATGTTTAAACTGGCAAAAGTGGCTTGACAGAATTTAGGGTTTAATTTTCTCAGCTTAATCTGAATCTTCTTGAGTTTTATTGTTCCAATTTTTCAGGAATCCAATCTTTCATAATCAGTGCCCTAACATTAACTTAAGAGAGTGCATGAGAGTGGGGATTCATCTTGCATTTTTATTTAGCCAAGTCCAGGATTAGACTTCAGGTTTGGTTTTCAGAAATACTGATCTGCAGGTCTAGGAATAGAGATTTCTTTTACGGCAATATGGAAGCTCTGGCCTTTTGCTTAGACTTGACCCTGAACTCTAATTTTCTTTCTCTAAGTAGATTCCCTTTAGAAACAACCAACAAAGCACTATAGTTCTCATGTTCACTAAGAAGCTCTTAGGTGACAACTACATGACAACGAAGACTTACTTTCTCTAAGAATTTGAACCTAGGTGACTCAAGGTGATGATAGAAGCAAATCCTTTTTTTTTTTTTTTAATGTTTATTTACTTGAGAGAGAAGGGGGGAGAGGCAGAGAGAGAGGGAGTTGAAGGATCTGAAGCAGGCTCTGTGCTGACAGCAGACAACCAAGGCAGAGCTCAAACTCACAAACTGAACCATGAGATCATGACCCTAGCCGAAGTCGGACACTTAACCGACTGAGCCCCTGAAGTAAATCTTTTATTACCAAATCCATGACCTTGAAAGAGGCAAATAAACAGGTTTGGGGGAATGTGAACTCAGATTCCTTTTCAAGTGGTATACTTTAGGGGATAGTAGACAAAGTGAATGAATAGGTAATATAAGGAGATAACAGCAAAGATTATAGGGCTTTTGCTGCATGGTTAAAAATACTTGTTATATTTGTCTTTAAAAACTTTATTTATTTAAAAAAATTTTTTAATGTTTATTTAGTTTTGAGAGAGACGGAGACACAGCATGAGTGGGGGAGGGGCAGAGAGAGAAGGAGACATAGAATCTGAAGCAGGTTCCAGGCTCTGAGCTGTCAGCAGAGGGCCCAACGTGGGGCTCGAATCCACAAACCCTGTGAGATCATGACCTGGGTCTAAGTCTGGTGCTCAACCAGCTGAGCCACCCAAGTGCCCTGGTTTTCAAAAACTTTTAAGGCATTCATATTTATATGAATTTATATCTGGCTTTTGTAGTTTTTATATAACTAATAAGGACAATGCTTGAGTTTATATAATATGTGCATTTAATATTTATTTATTTATCTTGAAAGAAAGAGAGTGAGAGTGTGTGGGGGAGAGGCAGAGAGAGAGGGACAGAGAGAATCCCAAGCAGGCTCTGCACCGCCAGCACAAAACCCAATTTGGGGCTTGGTCCCACCACCCATTGGATCATGACCTTAGCCGAAATCAAGAGTTGGATGCTTAACTGACTGACTGACCCAAGCACCTCTATAGGAAGTGCATTTAAATTATGAACAAATTTTGCCAAACTTTGATGAACTGCTGTACAATTTACTTTTTATTTCCAAACAAACTTTAAATTTCTCCTTACTGATGATCCAATTACTTATTATTCTTCTGAAAATCTTTCTGCTTGATTTAAACTTTGATTCTTTTCCATTTGCTTCATTATTTCACATATTTTACCTGTCATAATTCTTGGATAGAGAAATTGGCTTTTACTACCCACCTTCCCTTAGTGTCTCCCCAAAAAGATTTTGAGGTAAATGCATCTGTAATAAAGTCATTGAGATCTTTTGATGAGTCTGAATCAAATGCTGAAATGTTCTATTCTGGTCAAATACATGTTTGGTGAGATGGGAGGTAAGATCTGCATTTATAATCCTTAAATATTTAAAATAAAAAAATTTAATTTTTGTTATAATAATTAATTCATTCTAATTGATGTTAATTTCTCCTTTGGGGAAATAAAATACAGAATTATGGCACCAGATCCTGAATAAAATGCATTCAACATCTGTTATTGTGCTCCTTAGATTTCCACTTGAAAGCTCACTTAAAATCCATGATAAATATCATGCTAAGGGAAATTAGTCAGAGAAAGACAAATATCATATGACTTCACTCATCTGAGGACTTTAAGATACAAAACAGATGAACATAAGGGAAGGGAAGGAAAAATAATGTAAAAACAAGGAGGGGGACAAAAATATAAGAGACTCTTAAATACAGAGAATGAACAGAGGGTTACTGGAAGGGGTGTGGGAGGGAGGATGGGCTAAATGGGTAAGGAGCATTAAGGAATCTACTCTTGAAATCATTGTTGCACTATATGCTGACTAACCTGGATGTAAATTTTTAAAAAAAATTTTTTAAGCCATGATAAATTGCATTTTTTCTGTTGTTAATAAATGGTTTTTTAATGCACCTGTGAGAAAATTAAAATTCAATTAGCTTTTAAATTGTAAGTGGCCACTAAACTATGAGTTCAGCTCTAGAGAGATATAATTGGGTTTATTATTATGTATGGCTTCTGTTGTGGTTGTTATCCTTGGGAATAAGGACTTCCCTGCACTTGTATGTTGTTGAATGCCAAGTCCCTATAGCTTGTCTCAGCTTCACCAATCCGTGAACACATGTGAGAGGAAGGAAGGCAGGAGGGTATATCCCTGTTATGCAGATTTTTCTCAGAATATGGAGAGCTTTTGCCAACATGTTAGCGAACATTCATAAAGTGCTTTCTGATTTACCAATGTATTTCCCTGCACATTTTTAAATATATATTTTTATGGTAACTTTTTTTAACAACATAGAACACCAATTTATTAATTTATTCATAAAACATAACTGTTACATGGGCTGGAATACTTAGATTCAGTCAGTGCATTCTCTTCTCTACCATACAGCTTCCATGGGAAAGGGAGATTATAATCAGAAGGTGATGAAAGAAACCTGAGGATAGAGCAGGGAGCGTGGATTTCGTAGCTATTGACAGCCAGCGGGGAGAGTGGTGCACCCACTTCTTCAGGACTGATGGAGCTACTGAGCCAACATCCACGTTGGTCCACAGGTACCTTTCTTCCTCGATTGCGTCTTTCTCATACCCTTCCCAATATTCATATTTCAAAATTGACCACCGCCTTGTGTTATCAGAATCTTTAGCCTTGTTAATACTATTGATTAGGCTTCAGTCTAGTACTCTCTTCAAAGTTTTACCCTGGAAGACACTCTCTTGTGGTATCTGCCTGAATCTGAGCTCATCCATTGTGTGTTGCCTTTGTTAGTGTAACTCAGTAGGAAAGGGACTTCTCTGCTACTTCAGAGAGCATTTGTATTGTAGCATCTATGGTGGTTTATACCTAAGAATATCTGCATTTTAAACATATTAACACATATTTCAACAAGGACTCATGTGTTGGCAATGTGCTGAGCACTTCACATCTCCCGCCAACTGATGTGGCAGGCAGTTATTTATTCTCATTATTATAGATGAAGAACCCAAAGCACAACGAGTTAAGAAAATTCCCCAAGGTCACACACCAGATATTTTAGGTGCTAACTCCTGTCTTTCTGACTCTGGGTACCATGATGCATTTCTCCTTCATTCATACATGTCTATACACACTTCAGTACAACATATTATAGTTTTGATTCAGGAATCATTCTCTAACAATTTATCTGAAGGAAATCATACTGGATAAATAGAAAGATTTACTTAGAAGGATGTTCACCAAAATGTTGTTTTTGATTTAAAAAATGAAAATGAGCTAAATGTACAACAAGAAAATTAAATATATTGTGGTACCTTCATACAATGAAGTGCCATTAAAAGTAATAATGAATTCTATATTTATTGAACTAGGAAGATGTTCAGAATTTTGTATTATGTGAAAAATTCAACTTTAAATCAGTCTGTGGAAGGGTAACTGGCTGGGTCAGTCAGTAGAGCAATCTTGATCTCAGAGTCCTGAGTTCCAGCCCCACATTGAGTGTAGAGATTACTCAAAAAAAGTAATTAATTAGTTAATTAATTAAAAAATAAGTCAGTATATGGAGTTGGATTTTTTTCTTTAGTCTCTTTTCCAGCCAACTTTATTGAGATCTAATTGCATCATAACACTGTATGAGTTTAAGGTGTACAAAGTTATAATATGATACACATATATATTGTGAAAGGATCACCACAATAAGCTTAGTTTAACACCTCCATTGCCTCATGTAATTACTTTTTGTGTGTGTGGTGAGAACATTTAAGGTCTACTCTCTGCAACCTTCAAGTATATAATAGTCTCCCCATAATGTACAGTAGTCCCCAGTCCTTATTCATCTTATACCTAGAAGCTTATATGTTTTGACATCTCTCCCGCTCCCTCCTCCAGCCCCTGGTAACCACCATTCTACCATGTACTTTTATTATTTAAGTTATTAAGATTCCACATATAAGTGAACAAATACACACAGTATTTGTCTTTCTCTGACCTATTTCCCTTAGCATAATGCCTTCAAGGTGATCCATACTGTTGCAAATGGCAGGATTTTCTTCTTTATGGCCAGGTAATATTCCATTGCATCTCTATAGCACATTTTCTTTATCCATTTATCCATTGATGGTTGCTTGGGTTATTTCCATGTCTCAGCTACTGTGAATAATGCCACAGGGAACAATGAATGTGGGAGTGTAGAAAGCTCTTTGAGATAGTGATTTCATTTCCTTCAGATATATACCCAGAAGTGAGATTGCTGTATTCTATGGTGGTTCTAGCTCCTAATTTTTGAATAATCTCCAAAATGTTTTCCACGGTGGCTGAACCAATTTACTTTCCCACCAACAGTGCACAGTGTTCCCTTTTCTCCATATCCTTGGCAATACTTGTAATTTCTCATCCTTTTGATAACCATTCCAACCCAAAAGAACCCCTCTTCATTTCTGTTCCTGAAGGGGCTCCATTTGACTCCAAGCCCAGATAATTATTTTTACAAAGTACTCTCTCTAATTACAGGGAAGTGTTGCATTTTATTGGAACTGCCAAAACCATTTGAAATGTACAGGAGGCATTCACATGGTTGCTAGACATGGAAGAAATTGCCTCTTAAACACCCAGATACTGCATTTATGCCCCTCTGCGTCTGTTGTCCCAGAGGGGTTGGTCTTACACAAATTTCGCCTAATGAAGAAGGATCCCTACTCCCTTTCTAATAAATCCCTGACTTAATTTTGCTCTCTGAAAATACGCAGGCAAACCTCTACTGCAAATTATGAAATCTCAGAGTTCTCGGCTACTTGATCTCTGGACCGCTAGCTCCTAAACCACAGGTCCTAAAATTAGCATTGCCCCAGCCACATCCCCCTCCTGCAGCCCATCCACCTCCCACACAGCTGCCCTCCAATTCCTCTGACTCCAGTTCAGTCCTCAATACTCCTCTGCCCCCTTCCATAACCCCAAGGACTGGTAGTCACCTAAGCACCTACCCTAAGAAATTAGTGGCTCATCAGGGTTTATCCCACTTCCTGGCAACAATCTCCCTTATAGCACTCTGGTGAACCATTGGGACAATAAAAATACATAGTCTTTTTGGCCCTATTAGATTTGGGGGTCCAAGTCACTGCTATTCCAGGCAGTCCCTCTAAATTCATCCCAAAGAGGGAGCCCTTCTTCATACAGGGCATTGCCAGCAAAATAATCCCAGGTGTACAAATCCATTTGATGCAACTGTTGGTACCACTTGTCTCAAACAGCTTCCTCTGGTGGTGGCCCCTTGGCTTTTTCCTCCTGAATACAGTAATGGAATCACTGACATAACACTGTATGGAACAAGCCCAAGTCCTTGGCTTTCTTGGTAGAAGCCACTAAATGAACACTGATGCCTCTTTCTCCTCCAGTCAGGATGGTAAACACCCTTTAACACCAACTTAAACAGAGTACTGAAGACCTATGCTCTTTTATTAAAGAAATGCTTGAGACAAAATCATTAAGCCCACAATCTCCTCTTTTTTTAAACTTCNGGGCTCAAACCCACGAACTGTGAGATCATGACCTAAGCGAAAGTCATACGCCTAACTGACTAAGCCACCCACGCGCCCCAACACAATCTCCTCTTTCAACAGCTCCATTTGGCCGGTACTTATGCCAGGCCCTGATGAGTGGTACCTCATCATTGATTATGGAAACCTCAGTGCTCATCTTTCACCTGTGAAATCTCTAATTCCTCATCTTATAGAATTGATTGAAGAGCTACAATAGGCCCAAGGAGTGTCCTGTGTGGTCACTGATCTAGCTAATGTGTTTGATCCTGTTCCCATCACAGAGAAATTCCAATTTGATTTCACTTCTAAGGGGGCTCAGTACACATTTAGGCAGCTCATAATGAGATACTTAAACAACCCTACCACAGCATGTAGCCTTTACTGCCAGGATTTCAATAGCTTACAATTGGGAAATGGCCATTTGGGGCATTATATAGATGACATTATGCTGAGGGGACCCTCTGAGGAAGTGGTACAGACAGACTTACATGCCCTTACTCACCACCTACATCAGTGTGGCTAGGAAACTGCCCCTTATAAGATCCAAGGGACAGCCTCACCTGTCAAGTTTCTGAGCAGCAGCTTAGCCTCTAAGCACTGAGAGATTCCCTGGGTCTTCAAATATCAATTGCTTACTATTGAACCACCCACCATACTCAGACAGGAATAACACATACTAGGCCTTTTCACATTTTGTCCTAATTCTTTGCCTATATATGCAATCATCTGCAAGTCTGCCAGCTTCTATGGGGGTGAGGCCCAACAGTGCACTTTAAAAGCTGCCCAATGGGTATTCCAACAAGTCTCACCTTTACCCCACTTGGCTCTATATCCTGAGTTGAATCCTTGGCCACGACTGACTATACTTCCTGGAGTCTCTGGACCAAACATGAGTCTACCTGACTTTCTATGGGGTTTTAGACCAAGCACCCACCTCAGTGGCAGTCCATTATATTCCTTTAGAATGCCACCTTTTGGCATCCTACTGGGCTTTTTTAGAAACCAAGATCCTAAAGGGCCTCCATTCAGGACTATATTTTCAAGTTCCTATAATGCCTTGGGCTAGCCATGTGTCCCAGTAGAAGCTCAGCAAAGCCTCTGATGTCTCCTTGGCAAAATGGAATTTTTGCCTTCAGGAGAGGGCTCAACCTGATATCAACGGTCTTTCTAAATTACAGGAGGATATTTCTTCCACCATGCTCAGCCTCTTGCCCAACAGCCTTGTAGAATTGGGAACAGGACCCCCATCTCTTCCTCCTCTGCCTACAATGGTGAGCCCCTTGGGACCAACTGTCTGAGATGGACAGGGATTCAGTGTGCTTCACTGATGGCTGTGCCAGCATCCTAAACAATGCAAGTCACTGGAGGCCTGCAGCACTCCTCTGGTCTCAGACACCTCTCTTAGAGAAGGGCGCTCCCAGATCAGCCCAACTGGTGGACCTGTAGCTGTTCAACTAGCCCTTAAGAAGGAATCTTTTGAAGATCCACATTTCACAGATTCCTGGACTTTTGCAAATGGCCTTGCAGTTTGGTTGAGCCATTCCATCTGTTTTCAGAAATACATAATGAACTCACAGTCCAAACATAGATTTAGATGATATGGAGGCCATCCACAATGCTACTCTTCCAGGACAGTTTTCAAAATGCTCTTCTGAATCTTACATCCTACTAGAGGTCCATCTATCTTAATTATGCAAGAACATTAGTAAATAACTGAAAAGGAACCCCAAAGACTTCTTTATTTGCATCACAGCTAAAATATGTAATTAGAACTCAGTGATCTGATACTCCGATGCAGCTACATGGGAAATGACAACATCCAGATGTGTGGGTCCAAATGCTATCCTGGGGGTGAATAAGACTGTCTTCAAGATCACGGAGGAAATCATGAAGAATAAGTACAACCCCGCTAATGACTATTTACTCTCTTCAGCAGCTGCTCTTTAGAACTGGATGTTTCATGTTGCCAAAAGACAACAGATATTGGAGTGGAGATAAACAATTCTATGTATACTTCTTTTTCCCAGCACATAGAATTACGGAAAATGACCCAGAAAATCATGGAATTAGTAACTTTCATTGTTCAAATGTTAACATAATTATTGCTATAATTACTTTGCATATTATTGTAGAAAATTTAGAAAGTAAGAATGTTAGAAAAAGATCGTCTACCATCCTACCATTGACTAACCACCATGCTTTTTATATTTCCTACTACTCTCCTTTTATGCATAATTCAAGTCATTTTTAAAAACTGTTTACTGCATTTGCGTACAAGACTCTGAACAAACAGAGAACATACAGAGAACAAACAGAAGGTTGCTGGAGGGGAGTTGGTGGGGGATAGTGAGATGGGGGATGGGCATTAAGGAGGGCACTTGTTGGGATGAGCACTAGGTGTCATATGTAAGAGATGAGTCACTGAATTCTATTCCTGAAATCGTTATTGCACTATATGTTAACTAACTTGGATTTAAATTTTAAAAAATGTTTACTGTATTTGCGTAAGTATCTGCTTCCGGGGGAAAAGTGTGTATGTTTACATGCTTCTTGCCACTGTTTCTTAGTGTGGTGAAAACAGCATGGCGCTTGGGGAATGGAAGCCTGGAGAAACCCAGAGCTTATCTGAGGCAGTGGTAGCTGCATAGGTACCTTACCAGTGAGGTGACTTACTTGCATAATTTCTCATTTTCCTTCCTCTTGGTTTTTACAGGAAAGAAGGGGTTAGTCATGCACACTCTAAATGAATTTTAATGACAAACACTACAACTTCTTTTCCTGTTTTTATTTTGTGTCATTTTTAATAGTTTTCAAGTATCACACCAACTACAGTATGTAGTTAAAAAGGGCAAACCAAGGAATTGTTGCTATTAGTGGTTCAATTATGAATGTATGTAAATAACCCCCATTTTAACAAGTCAGAATGGATAAACGATGCTTGCCATCAACTTAAGTCCTCTTGTGTTCTCTGAACAGCAGCAATGGAGGGATGGAGTTGAAATGGGTGTGGTGGATTTGAATGGACCCCTGAGTATACCAGTGGAGGCTTCCATATGTATGAATGTCCCACATCATGAGTATCATTCAGAGGAGAGAAGGAAACACCTGGTGTCTGACATCCCCCCTTTCCATCTTTGAAGGGCAAGTACAAATTTAAAATAAAAGGTTTAATTTTACCTGTTGAAAATAAGGGAAGAGATTTTCCCCTCCTCTCTTTTCTTTCAGCATTTACTTTAGGAATCTTACTGTAAATTTGTTTTTTGCTCCTGTGAAATGTGCATAAATCTTTTTAAAAGGCTAAAGAAGCCTCTGTCCAGTTTTACAGCCCAGGGATGTTTTTCTAATGGAAAAACATACTATCTTATGGTTAGAGCTCCCATACCTCAGCTGCTTTGGGAGGGTAGGAACCTAACTTCTAATGAGTGCCTTACTCCAAGTTACAAAGTACCTCCTGTTGTAAAGATAAGAGAAATATATCTTTTCTTTAGAAAAAACAGCAAACACAGATGGCCACCTCACCAAGGGGATTCAGGATGAACTCTGTGCCAAATGGAGTGGCCACCCCTCTCTGCTGAGGGCTAGCTGTTGCTCCTCTTAAAAACATGTATGGAACGTGTTGTTTCTGTTTGACCATATAAAAATGGGAAATGTTTTCTTGTCTTTGCCATCTTTGTAGTGGATTACATGTGATGTGCATCAAATTCTGGTTTAATGTGTATTCAGTAATAAAACTGCTCTCTATCTCTTCTACTTTCATTGAGGTAGACAGGTGTTATCGGCTGAATTATGTCCCCCTAAATTTCTACGTTGAAGTACCAACCGTCAGTACTTCACAATGTGACTATATTTGGATATGGGTTTTTAAAGTAGTAACTAATTTAAAATGAGGTCATTTAGGGGGGGCTCTAATCCACTTTTCTTGGTACCCTCATAAGGAGAGGAAATTTGGACACACACACACAGGGGTAAGACCATGTGAAGGATCAGGGAATAAGATGGCCATCTACAAGCCAAGGTGAAAAGCCTCAGAAAACACCAACCTGCTAATACCTTGATGTCAGATTTCTATCCTCTAAGAACTGAGACTCAATAAATTTCTGTTGTTTTTAACTCTATTCCCCCAACGCCTTTCATTCCTACTTTCCTCCCTCATTAACTATTGCCTTCCACAAATATTTACTGAACATGGAATGTAAGGACATATCATGTTCTGGGCTAGGTTCTAGGGACAGAGTGTCTAGTAAAACATGGTCTTTCTCACAGAACCAAAAACAATAGGAAACTGCAAGATTGACTCATGCAATTCTCCACCACATCTTTAGTGCCTTGCTCCAGGAATGATCCAGAATCATCACTAAATAAACACTTGTTGAATGAAAGAAGGGATGCCCAGAGGAGAAGCATCCAAATTGGACTTGTGGGTCAGAGAGGACTCCCAAGAGAAGACGATACTTAAGCTGAATTTTAAAAGATAGCTAAGAGTAATCTATTTGCAGGTAGGAAGAAAATTTCAGGCTGAGGAAATAGCATGATTTACAACAATATGTTAGGAATTGGCAGAATACAATGAAGGAGTTTTGTGCTGCAGAGAATGCCAGTGTGAGAGTGAAAATGGGATGAGTGACAATGAAGACAACAAATCTTCTTGATTAGTTGTTGACCTTGAGCTCTGTCCTTGGCTCAGTTAATCCAGTTTTAGCAAGGATTCTGCAGTCATTTTAATGAAAACCTCCACCCTTAGGCCTGACCACCCTCTACATATGATCAAATTCCTCATCTCCCAACTCAGTGCCTTCACCCTGGCCTGCCTTCAGCAAGAATCCAGTTGAGCCAGTCTAGCAAGAATCTTTGAAGACCTGATGTTTCCTCTTAGCAATTTTCTATCACCTGACCCCTAACCCACTCCTTGGCTATAAATCCTTGCTTGTCCTTGTGTTTGATAGGGGAGCCAGGTCTCTCTTCCCCACTCCCAAACACTCTGCAGCGGTCCCTCTTAAACAGTCTTCCTTACCATCTTTAACAAGTGTCATGGATGTTGTGAATAATTTTTCTTTAAGTGACAAAGAAAAAAGATTTCAGAATAAGGGTGGCCCTTTAGACTCTGAGGCCAGTCTTATTGCTTAACTTTTGTCCTGAAAACTAAGACAGACACTAAAGAATTTTTATACAACAGGTGACATTATGGGGCTAATTTAGAGGTGGAAAATCAGCTATCGAAGATGAGTGAGATAAGAAGGGATGAAGGTATGGAATAAGACAAAGACAGAAAGAAGGGAGGTAAGCATAAGACACAGGAGAGAACAATCTCAAAAGGGAATCCTATAGGATAGGAAAATATAAGTTAGTTAGTAAGATAAGAAACAGTGAGTTGTATCCAATTGTTGTTCCCAGGCACCTCAGCAGACCTCTCACAGAGATTGCTAGTATGGTTTTATGAGTTTCTAGAATTAAAACAAAATCTCGTTGTTCTATTTCATTTGCTTAAAAAGGCCCTTTCTTATTTGTTTTTATGAGTTTTTATGCAGCCCTTACGAGATGCAATACTCAGACCATCTATAAGACAAATGAAATAAGCAACACATGCTTGGCTTCTTCAAAATTATATTCATATTAACTTCAAAGGCAGCAGAGAAGAAATCACAGTGAGAACAACTGAGTGTAGTTGCTTTAGAAGAGAATGCATCCAGTGTTGTAAATCAGAGTTTTACAAAATATATAAAAATGACAGGCAGTTCCTACCTCAACCAAATCTCGAATGATGTGGAAACTATGGTCGTTCCTGCTGGCACTAGTGTTAACGTGAAAGGAAGCAGATGGACACCGCCCACTAACAACAATCTTTTGTAACTGTTTGTTCTTCTTAGAGTTGATTTGGGTTCTCCCAGCACTGAGCTTTCCTGATTGCAGTGTGAATAGCATAATGAGTCTGAGGGAGGAGAAAAAATTAGTGTTTTCCTGAAACTTGTGCTTGTGTTCCCCCCGCAGCCAACCCCCCCCTCGTCGGAGTAGGTTCCTTTTCCTTTTACTCAATGAAAGATCAGATGGCAAATGACAGGGAAGGAAGGAGAAAGAGAGAAAAGAATTTTCGCATCTCAGAAATTATTTTAGGTATTTTGTCAGGTTCTCTCATTTAAACTGCAGTCACAATGATTTAGACAGATTATCTTCCTCAACCAAACTTCCTTGCTTAGGGACTCAATTATGTAAATTTTAAAAAATAGGTTCTCATTTTTTTCCCCTAAGATGTTTCTAGTTCATAGTTTTAACCAGAAATATTTTTTCACTTCGAGAAATTAGTATAAATATCCCAGAGATGTGTTGAGTTATTTTAATCCATTTCCATACTGTGGGTTTCCTTCTCTAAGAAGTTTAAATAAATCTAAAAGAAAAATTCTATCTCCCTTCCCCTACCTATTCTTAAGGTCTTAAATTATTTTGGGTCTGATGTTGCCATTCTTGAGAATAAAGTCATGTCTTCACTCTGAGACACACAGAAGGACTGAGAACGTGCCTCTCACATGACCTTGCCCACACAGCCCTGCGTCCCTCCACCCAGGAACCCACAATCTTATCCCTAACTGCTCTCCTCTACTCCTTTTGACCAAATCCAAATTGTGAAAACAATCGCTTGAATTTGTAAGAAAAATCCCTTGCACTTCAAGAGAACCATCTTTGACCAGCTACAGTCACCCCGCCCTTATCTGGGTTTTGTTTTTCCGGGTTTCAGCAGTCAACCTGGATCTGGAAACAGATGACACTCCTCCTTCTGATACAGTGTCAGAAGGTCAGTAGTAGTAGCCTATCGTTATGTGACAATGACTACGTCATTCATCTGCCTTCATTACACCACACAGGCATTTTATAATCTTGCACCATTGAAAGAAGGGTGAGTACAATACAATGAGATTTTCTGAGAGAGATCAAATTCACGTAATTTTATTACGGTATATTATTATTCTATTTTGTTATTATTATTGCTATTAATCTCTTACTATGCCTAATTTATAAACTAAACTTTATCATAGGTATGTATGTATAGGAAACAATATAATCTGTATAGAGCTTGGTACTGTGTGGTTTCGTCGGGTATTGAAATGTATCCTCCGCCGATAAGGGGGACCACTGTATTCCCCAAACTAGCTGAACTTTGGCTGACCCTTTCTGGTAAAATCCGATGAAAAATTCTGCCATGCTTCCCCATATTGGAAAGCTCCTTTGGAGCCTTCTCATGTCCAGCATTTTGTAATAAAGGCTTATGCTAATGAAGAACTGGATTCAAAATATCTTTTCTGTTCTGTTCCACAAGAGGATGATGCGCACTGTATGGCGGTTTTTAAACCTTGTGTTGTTGAACGGCTGATGATAGAAATTAGAACCAGTAAATTAAGAAAGATGTTTTCAAAATGACTTCAGTCAGGGCCCAGGAAGAAACGGCCAGCACACTTAAAAGACTAAATGGAAAAAAATGATAATGAAATGGCCATTTACAGAGATGTGGGCAGAGGATGATATTAAACCAGCAACAAAAGGAAGCCATTACTAACCCAAAGAGCAGAGACATGGATGAGAGGCTGACAGAATCTTGACCAGGGAGGAACTCAGCTGCTATCAAAACCACAAAACAGAGAGAAGAATTGGGATTAAATACCCAGGTCCCACTGTCCTCCTACCCTCTGGTCTCCTGTCTTTATCTACCAATGGTTGAAGATGGCAGGATACCAGAAGGCAAGATAACCCAATGACGCAGAACTAAGAGGTGAGCCTCCCAGGACAGAGATTGGCAGAGAAGATCTGAGAGGGCAAATGGAAGTGTTGTCTTCAGGGCTTCTGGGAAACAGATTTCTACAAAAAGATATGCGTGCANCTTGTGCGGATGAGCACTGAGTATTATGTGGAAACTAATTTGACAATAAATTATTTGTAAAAAAAAAAAAAAAAAGATATGCGTGCAGCCAAAATAGGAAGATACTCTGGACAACACCTGAATGAGGGAACCATGATTGCACAGAGCAAAACTTGAGCTGTAACACAGCGCAACAGATGGCCCAGTGGAGTTCTGCAAGCGTCTGATGCTGAGACAGGCCTTTGGGAATGTCCTGAATTGGGACAAGTGGCCTAGGCCTTTGTTCTCAGCTTAATCAGTTATTGGACGCTGTCTGCCCCTGAGGGGATGGCGACTCAGATGAGGCAGCTCCTTTCAGCCAAGGGCAGTTCTCAGGTAGAGATTTGGCTATGAGCCATCTGGCAGCCAACATGATGGCCTCTGACAAGTGAGGACCTGATCCTGAAGGGGGCCCCATGTGGCACATAACACTATATACTACAAGCATCTCCCGGAAAAAAGCAATTTAGAAAAGTAGCTATTTGGGGCACTAGGGAGTTGAACATCCTGATTTTTTAAAAAATGTTTTGGGGTGCCTGGGTGGTTCAGTCGATTAAGCATCTGACTTCGGCTCAGGTCATGATCTCACGGTTTGTGAGTTAAAGCCCCGCGTCAGGCTCTGTGCTGATAGCTCAGAGCCTGGAGCCTGCTTCTGATTGCGTGTCTCCCCCTCTCTCTGCCCTTCCCATGCTCATGCTCTGTCTCTCAATAATAAATAAATGTTTAAAAACATGTTTAAAAAAGAAAAAAGAAAAAAGTTTTTAATAATTATTTGTAAAAATAATTTTGTTTTTAAATCATTTTAACTCTATGAAACACCTTGAGAAAACATTATCTGAGTCTCAGTTAAACAGCATCAACACTGGCATATTTTTCTGTGAAGCTGGACATCTGAGGAGGATTCACCAATAACTTCAAGACAAAACCCATCAACCAATGAAAGACAAAGTTGCAAAATAAAATGTGTGCATTTATTTGGGATCTTAGGGACTACAATCTGGGAGACACAAGTTAGATCGAAATTGAGTGTGCTCCTGAGAGGAAAAAGAGGTCAGGGCTTTTAAAAGGAAAGAGGGGATTTGCATGAATTGTTTTTCCCCGAAAGTGTTTATTTATTTATTTTGAGGAGGGGAGGGGCAGAGAGAGAGAGAGAGAGGGAGAGAGAGAACCTCAAGCAGGCTCTGCACTGATAGCAGATAAACATGGGGCTCAATTTCAAGAACCGTAAGATCATGATCTGAGCAGAAATTGAGAGTTGGATGAGTTGGATGGTTAACCGATTGAGCCACCCAGGGCCCCCTAAATTGTTTTGAACAAAATGGGATTGGTGCTGGTATAGCTACATTTACACTAATCTATTGGAATTGATTGCTAGGGCTAGTGATAGACGGAAAGTCCATTTATGTCCAGTTTAACACATAACAGAAGCTTTGACTTTTAGCTGAATTCAGCAAAAATTTTGAGAATTTAACACAGAAGGTGTACATAAGTCCTACTTCCTCAATGTCCTCCTGGCTCTTTTAAATAATCCTCTTAGCAATGCTTACTCCATTTTATTCTATCACCAAACCTAATCAGAAAATGCATATAACCTCATGAGGCTTCTTTTTCCAGGAGGTAGAGCTATGCCCTCTTACTACCCACCCCCCCATTTCTATCTTTATTTCTTGGGTTTTTTCCCCCAAAAGTTATTTTAGACACTACAACTCCTAGTCCGTGACCTGGCAGAACACGGTGATGGGCAGTAATACCTTGCTTATTGGAATGTAGGTGTAGACAAGTTACGAAGGTGAAAGCAGAGGTAACCATCTAGGGAAATAAAATAACCAAATGCATTACCCTTAAAAAAATAAAACAGCCAGGATTGGAGCTGATTCTCCAGAGCAGTACAGTGACCCAAAAATATAGGCATATGAGACATCAGGCTAGTCACACTATATGAAAATCTACTAAAAAGTCAAAAGTCTAGGGTGCTTGGGTGGCTCAGTCAGTTAAGTGTCTGACTTTGGCTCAGATCATGATCTCTCAGTTCATGAGTTCAGGCCCCACAGTTTGCTCTGTGCTGATGGCTCAAAGCCTGGAGCCTTCAGATTCTGCGTCCCGCTCTCTCTCTGCCCCTCCCCCACTCATACTCACACTCTCTCTCAAAAAATAAACACTAAAAAATAAAAAATAAAAAATGTCATCTTTAATTTGCATAATCAACCTGCAATTCTGGTACTTCTCAGATCTGAGTAAGTGGCTGGATCCCTGGGGAGGTGATGAGAAAACCAAGGACATTTCTTACACATTATTTAGAAGCCGAGCAAAGCACAAGGCAGATCTGAGTGTTATAGACACGAATATCTTGCCTCATGACAATTCCTAAAAACACAGAGAAAAGAATTTCTAAAAGCAGTTTTCAGAAAGAACCAGGGGAATATTTTAGAAAAGATTTCCTTGGTAAGCTCAGGAACGATGCACTGAGACAGAAGCAGAAAATCATAAAAAGTGTGAGATCAAGTCGGAAAAGACTGATGTAAGAAAGGAATTGAAGAAAATCCAAACTGTAAGAGAAGAAGTAAAGCTGTAATGTTTGCCACTGACCCTGAAAAAGTGAGGCCAGTGATCAGGAAAACAAACAAATATGCTCTTTAAGAACATAAAGAAAAGGGAGCAAAACTGATGAAAGAAGACAGTGACAGGTAACTGAGAATGGAAATATTGGACTAAGGAAACCCAAGAATACTAAAAACAGCAATAATCACCTAAATAATGAAAGCAAATTTATCTAAATAAAAAAAAAAAAGGAGTCCGCAGATGAAACCTATGGAGTATGCAGAAGCTTCTCTCAGAGGTAGTCTTATATTTATTTAAGTTACTCTTGCTACAAGTCACAGAAGACAAAGATAGTTAGAAAAACTATAAGGAAATGTTGAGCATCTAGACCTCTCAATGAACGGGAAGATTTATTTACAGGAACATAGTAGTTTAGTGCATAGATTCTAAGATTCTTCCTGAATTGGAAACCAGTTCAGTCAATTTTGAGCGCTGTAACATTTAGAAAATTTATCACTGGAGAGTTCTGGTTTTCATTCTGACATGTAAAGAGCTTGGAAGTCATCACTCTTGTCCAACGAGAAAACTTGGGATGAAAAAGATGCTTTAAAAAAACGCTAAAAAAAACCCCATCTTCTTAGATCCATGAGAGAACAGAGGTCACAGGGAAGGCCACTGACGTGACAATTTGAGAGAGATGAACACAGAGAATCACCTAGATACCTGCACGTACCAGTAGCAGGAGCTCTGAACCGCAGTGGACGCATTGCTGGAGGGTCAGAGTGGATGACCTTGAGAGCTAACAGCTCCCAGCAGCTTGTCTTAAGAGGGTCTCCACCCTTTCATGAGTTTCACCTCCAGGAGCTCCACCAGATTCTCCTTGGGAAAATTGGAAGAAAACTCCCTGTACTTCCAGCAGTGGGGAGAAGAAAAGTAACCATTTTGAAACATGCCCAGAGCCTTCTGTTTTCCTTAACAAAAACATGTCCTCCAGGGAATCTATTCTACCAGAGCTTAACCAACAGGAGGGTAGGTAGGTGCCCTACCCTGGAAGGCCTGGTACTTCCAGCTTTCCTGTCTCACTTGAAGGGTAGGGAGAAGGAAGAACTGAGAGAGGCGTTTGTGAAATCACAGCCCAGAGTCACAAGTTCACTAAAAAACTGAGATCTAGGGGTACCTGGCTGGCTCAGTCCATTAAGCATCCAACTTCAGCTCAGGTCATGTCTAATATAAAAATGCCATTTAATCATGGGTGCCTGGGTGGCTTAGTTGGTTAAGTGTCCAATTTCAGCTCAGATCATGATCTCCTCGTTTGTGGGTTTGAGCCCCGCATCAGGCTCTGTGCTGACATCGCAGAGCCGGGAGCCTGCTTCACAGTCTGTGTCTCCTCTCTCTGCTCCTCCCCTGCTCACACTCTGTCTCTCCCAAAAATAAACAAACATTTAAAAAAACAGCCTGAGCCCTAATCATAGGCCTATAAAATGCTCCCTCACCCCTACCCCCTTGTTACCACCAAATCAATAGGGCTCCTGCATAATAATGGATGACAACGGAAAGAACTCCAAAACTCAGAGCCTACTTAAGAAAAAGTCTCTACAGAAACCTGAAGACAACAGAGGAGACTCAAACAAGAACATCAGAGGATATTACAGCTTCTGACAGCAACAGCTAAAGCAAACAGTAAACACAACCTAGGGTCTAGCCAGATTAACATAAAACGTCACACTACAGTGACTTATCTCCTTTCCTCTTACTACATTATGTCCAGCATGCAACAAAAAATTACAAGTCATGATACAAAAAAAAAAAAAAAACACAGTCTGAAGAAATAGACCAAAAGTCAACACCAGGTTCAAATATGGCAGAGATTTTGGAACTATCAGAAAAGGAATGTGGGGTGTCTGGGTGTCTCAGTCAGTTAAGTGTCCGACTTCAGCTCAGGTCATGATCTCACGGTTCGTGAGTTCAAGCCCCGCGTCTGGCTCTGTGCTGACAGCTCAGAGCCTGGAGCCTGCTTCGGATTCTGTGTCTCCCTTTCTGTCTGCCCCTCCGCCGCTCATGCTCTGTCTGTCTCTCCTTCTCTCAAAAATAAATATAATAAACATTTTTAAAAAAAGAAAGAAAAGGAATGTAAGGTAACTATGATTAATATGCTAAAGCCTCTAAAGGAAAAAATAACAACATGTAAGAAAAGATAAGTAATGCACGTACAGTGATAGAAACTCTAAAAAAGTGTTTATTGCCTTTTTTGCCTTTAGTTTCATCTTATATAAAGGGAGACCTTCTTTCATAGGGTTAGTACTTCTAAAGCTCTGATGCTCTACCTTATGTCTTATACTTAACTCATGATATTTACTGAAAACATAACAGCTATTATTATCATTATAAAATTTATAGCTTTTCTAGGTATCACCAATATGTCATGTACAAGGTTCCATTTATTATAGCAATAAGAATATATAAAATACACAGATATAATCTAACAAGATATAAAGGGCTGCTAAATGACAAAAAAAATCACAAAACTGTATCAAGAGATATTTTCTTTAGTCCCCTCAGTGAATAGAAAGAGATCTACTATGATTATGGATTGGAAGATCTAGAAGATGTGATTTTCTTCTGTCTGTTTAATTTATATAGTTACTGAAATTTTCATATATCAATGTTTAATATGGAATTTGGAAAAATCATTATAAAAATTTATCTGGAATAAGCAGAATAGTTTTGAAGTGTTGGAATTGAAAAATAGGAACTCTAAAAGAGCACTTTAAAGTTACAGTAATTAGGGGCACCTGGTGGCTCAGTTGGTCGAGTGACCGACTTGATTTCACTCCAGGTCATGATCCCAGGGTCGTGGGATCAACCCCCACATCAGGGTGTGCTGACAGCACAGCACCTGCTTGAGCTTCTCTCTTTCCTCCTGTCCCTCCCTGATTGTGTGCTTTCTCTCTCTCTCTCTCTCATAAATTTCTCTCTCTCTCTCTCAAATAAATAAACATTTAAAGTTACAATAATTAAATTCTAAACACATAAATGGATATATCAGTGGCACTGAATAGATAATTTTAGATAATAAAATACTTGGTAACTTACCCTCTGTTTCTGCCGTGACTTTTGTTACTTCTTTTATCAAATACTATGCATTCACAATAAATGTTACAAACCAAAGAAGGAAATTCCACTGGGATTGGAATTATAATTATATTATATCTATATATTAACTGTATTAAATTGATGTTTTAAAATATGGGGTGGGGGGCACCTGGGTGGCTCAGTGGGTTAAGCGTCCAACTCTTGATTTCGGCTCAGGTCATGATCCCAGAGTCATAGGATCAAGCCCTATGTTGGGCTCTGTGTTGAGCGTGGAGCCTGCGTAAGGTTCTCTTTCTCTCTCCTTCTGTCCCTCTCCCCAACTCACATTCTCTCTCTCTATATATATAACTAAAAAAAATATTTTAAAAATATGGTGTNTCAGAAAAGGTTTTTTCAAATACATTTTATAATTTAACAGAGAATTCTCTAATAAGACTTCATTCTATAAATCATCTATAGTTATATAAATGTAGATAAATTATTATAGATTATAGATATATAGATATATCTACTTCTATATTATATTTAGATATATATGAAGAGAATCATATTAATGTGCATCTGTTTACAATGTACTTATGTTGATTAGATTTGTTTCTTTTACCTAAATGTTTGAAACTTTGCCTCATATCTCTATAAATTCTATTTTGTTATTTCTGCATTCATGATTTTTTTTGTTTGCGTTAGTTTTATTTTGTTTTCCTTTTCTTTTTTTAGTCAACATCTGTTATTTTCTGCCTTGCACCTCTCCCTTCTGAAAACACATTGCTCCTTCATATATCTTATAGAAAATTCTTCTTCCTTCATTCTAATTTCTTTATTCAAAGAGATGTTACATTGCTGCAGAACCCACCCACAGACGGTAGCTGATTGACCCAGAGTTACTGAAGAGGCATCTGCAGAAATTTTCATTCTCGGCTTGCTTGCCCTGACAATAGTGTCAGTGAATTATGCAACATTTCTCCCAAATTACGTGCATGTAAAATAAAAGTTATTGTTTCTGAAGAACATCAGAAAATGTACGGGACATTTCTATGACTATATGCACATAGTCCATAGTAAATGGGCTCAATTTGAAATTTGACAGAGAAAAGATGTTAACTAACCTAAAAAATTGCTTCTCTGGAAAAAAAAAAAGTTATGGTAGTAAATTTTTCAAACAATGAAAACTTTGGATCTCTAAAAACTTCTGTGGGAAAGGAAGTTTTCACATGCACACTCACTGATTATGTTCTATGCTAAAGTAATACTGTAATCTTAAGATTTAAAAGCATACAGTGGCTTCTAACCCAATAAAGACTCATCAACTTAAAATAAAATAAAATTGGGGCACCAGGGTGGCTCAGTCGGTTAATGATCTCACAGTCTGTGCATTCAAGCCCCACATCGGGCTCTGTGCTGACAGCTCAGAGCCTGGAGCCTGAGCTCGGTCTGTCTCTCAAAAACAAATAAACTTTTAAAAATTAAAAAAAAATAAATAAATAAAAGGAGATTCAATATTCCTCCTCACCTTCTAGCATTATTCCTTTCAACAAGAAACAGTTTACAATAGACTTCTAGTTTTTGTAGTAGGCAGGTGTTATGTGAATAACAAATTCTAAGCACGTGCATGGAATTTCCAGAATAGCTTGTACAGAGAAAACATAGTTCTATATATTTTTTAAAATATGGAAATACCAATAATCATAGAACCAGCTTTCCTAACAGTATGGAAAGCTATTCAAATGCAATAAATATTCAAAATTTAAGAATAAGGGCCTTTTTTTTTTAAGTTTTTTGTTTTTGAGAGAGAAAGAGAGAGAGACAGATCACGGGTGGGGAAGGGATAGAGAGGGAGACACAGAATCTGAAGCAGGCTCCAGGCTCTGAGCTGTCAGCACAGAGCCCGACATAGGGCTCGAACCCACAAACTGTGAGATCATGACCTGAGCTAAAGTTAGATACTTAACTGACTGAGCCACCCAGGCGCCCCAGGAGCCAATTATTGATCACAGAACCCTCACACCCTCAGTGGTCTTGCTGAGCTGAGGAGACAGAAATATTTTGCTAAGTTTTTACAAAACTTTTCTTGAGGTGGCTATTTATCTCATTAGTTTTCAGCTTTTCTTCCTCTTGAATATTGTATTAGCTGATATGTGGTGTCAAAGCAAAATAATGCCTAATTTCTCATGGACTATTTATAAACATGGTTTCAAATTTTGCAACAAATGGGTTTTGTATCATTGTGTTATTGATGTCTGCATTAGTTACACTCTGGTGAGAGAACATAATCTGCAATTTCAGACTTCTAACATTTGTTGAAATTTGCCTTATGAATCTAGTTTTATAAATATGCCATGTGTACTTAAGAATAATATATATATTCTGCAGTTTTTAGGTGTGGCATCCACTGAGTCAACTTTATCAATCGTGTTCAAATCTTCTTTTTTTTTTTCTAGGTTCGTTCAATCACTTACTGGAAGTTACATTAAATTTCCTATTATAAATATGAACTTTGCCAATTTTCCTTATAATTTTGTCAGTTTGCAGTATAAAGTTTGAGATTATGTTGCTAGATGCCTTTGATTTTATTTTATTTTATTTTATTAAAATTTTTTTTATGTTTTTATTTATTTTTGAGAGAGAGAGACAGCATGAGCAGGGAAGGGTCAGAGAGAGAGGGAGACACAGAATCTGAAACAGGCTCCAGGCTCTGAGCTAGCTGTCAGCACAGGGCCCGACGCGGGGCTCGAACCCACAAACCGTGAGATCATGACCTGAGCTGAAACTGGACACTCCACCGACTGAGTCACCCAGGCGCCCCAGATGCATTTGATTTTAAAGCAGCTGTGTTTTCCTTACAAATCAAATCTTCTAGCATTATGATAGAATATGATATAATTCTCATCTCAAATGATTTTTTGCCTTAAAGTCTATTTTGGCTGATTGTAATAACGCTTTATCAGGTTTTTGTTTTAGAATAGAATATGCCTTGAGTTTTCACTTATTTTGAATATCTGAAACCTTTGTATATAAAATCTTGGACGTGTATTTCAGTGAATTTGTTTTAGATGGTTTCTAATACAGATATCTTTTCTTCCCAACTGGGCTATACCTGCCTTCAATGAAGAGCTAGAACACACCGCACAAGGCTTTCAGTGACTTTAAAAAAATGACATACTTTCTTTGTTAAATTATTACTATATTTTGCATTTGAATGCTTTAATACATTAAAAGGAATAATTTGCATTTTCTGAATGAAATAATATTATGATATTCCCTGACACATCACAATTTTCAATAGTTATAAAGGATAAATCATTCATCATAACATTAAAAAAATAAGGTTAGAACTCAGAAAAAGAATTTTTAAAGTGTAGCAGTAGTGTGTTTAATATTAAGTCAAGAGCTAAAAATGAGCTATTAAAGAATATACAATCTGCAGCCAAATAAGTGGACTGTGCTCTTTCCCCATGGGGGCCCAGTGTGCAAACAGCCGCCTCCTTGGTAGTGTATGCAGCCTGTTGATTGTCTGGGTTGCCCTAAGGGACCCTGGGGACAGCCCTTTCCAGTGAACATTGATGTTAGACCTCATGCTGTCTCCAGTCTAGGGTCCAGACAGGTATGCCGGGTGCCTTAGGAAAGCCCCAGGGCACAATGACCAGGGTCCACATTGGCTAAGCATAATGTCCATCATGGCCAAGCATCATGTCAATCTGTACCAAGTTGCAGAACAAGGAGGATGTGACTGAGGCCCTACGCAGGGCCAAGTTCAAGTTCCCTAGCCACCAGCAAATTCACATTTCCAAGAAGTGGGGCTTTACTAAGGTTAATGCAGATGAATTTGAAGACATGGTGGCTGAAAAGTGGCTCATCCCAGATGGCTGTGGGGTCAAATACATCCCTGATCATGGCCCCTTGGACACATGGCAATCTCTGCACCCGTGAGAACCTCAGCATGAGGTTCATGCTTGTTAAATTATTAACAGGCTTTCCATGCCTACCAATAAATCCTACTTCCTGTCAAATATATGTGAGTATAAATATGTATTTGTATATATATGTGTGTATATACATAAATTAGTTTATATAAATATGTGTGTGTATATATATATATATATATATATATAAACTAAGACCATTGAAAAGAAATGACCTAGATTTGCTTACATATGAATGTGTACTTGGTAAGTGCTTATTATCATAATGAAACCATTCAACGCTCACTAAATGTTTATTCCAAAAATTTCATGGAAAATTATTCCCTGAAGTTTTGTAACATTTGTATGAACTATTTTGACTAGCTGCTAAATAATATATACACCGTATACTGTTTGAACATAAATATAAAAACATACATGAAAATTGTTTTAAAACAGCAAAGGAGAGTTCAGTTATTACCGCCACTTAACCAGACCGGACAGGATCAAGTTACAAGTCACTTAGGTTATCCAATGACTCTCTGGTGTGGGGGAAAGTAAAGAATCTTGAAGGGAGGTTAAATCAGAAGACAAGCAACCACTTTCTTGTATTTTCATGGTCACAACTAGATCTGGCGGGTCTCTTAACTCTTCAAACAATTTAATTAATTGAGTTTAAGTGACTCATAAAATGCATCAAACTGTAGTTCATCCAACTTGTGCATCGTGAGATCTGTATTAGTTACTAAAAAGCTCTGCAGGATATATCTTCCTTTATCCCATTTTGAATTCTTAACCTTAGATAATAACTAAAGTATTTTCCATAACTTTCATAAACTTCTGTTTATGCTACTTCTTCAGCAATGAAATTTTTTGTTTTTTACAAAGAACCAAACTCTGAGGAAAAAAAATTCATTGCTATATAAACGAGCCAAAGATGGACTCTGCGTATTGATTCCTAGATTGTTTATACCTTCACTGCAGGCTGAGACCCGTTATTTCAAAAGTTCACAAAACACAAAACACAAAACTTTACACATTCAATTATTTTAAAACTGGCACCAAAAAAGCAGATTTTGAGTCATTTAACACCTTCCTACTTTATATCACTGCAAAACTTGACCAGGCATCTGCTGGCCATTAAGATATAGCCCCATGATGATAAGACCCCACATGCTGTAGCCCTTCTGACCCAGGGACTCCACATGGTGCTGCTGAGTGATATCACCTCAAAGCAAGAAGTCCTTTCTCTGATCCCCCCCTATGCCCACCTCCAGGGGTTCCCTTCCCTCCCGTCTCCTAGATAGTGGCCCCCTCTGTGAGCCTCTGGACAGCCTCTTGCTGTGAGGCACTTTCCCCTCTCAGCCAACCTTGTCCAAGTACTGCCCAATTGTGCTGTGTAGGCGTATCTTTTTCCTTGGATTAGTCCCTAAGTCTTTTTAACCTTGACACTCATCAGTCTAGGGCTGTTAAAATCTTACTTGCAAGAAATCTAATTTCTGCTTTTCATGACCTGCCTTTTAGACTGGTGGAGAGTTTGAGCAGCCAGCCTCTGAGGAAGAAATTGCTGACGTTGTTGGCAAAATGATGATGGAGCGTTGACAGGAAGATAATGGTAAGTGTCACACCTGGAGGTGAAGGTTTCTGGTGGGTGACAAAAGTGAATAGCAGCAGTCTGTCCAATTGAGATATGGAATATGCTCTCTACTGGTCTATAGCTTTTAAGTTAAACTCTGTATCAAATCAGATAACCAAAAAAACTCTCAGCCTGACTATCCTTCTTGATTTCCTGCAGCAATGTCTTCATGGAGGTCAATACAATACATGATTGTATTACCAACTACTGTCAAGTATTGATTTTAGAAAAATACACTATTTAAAAATTTCTATATATTTATTGGGATAGCTACATAAGTACCAGTTTTGTTTGCATTGCATTCATATAAATACGAGCTTGATAAATTTAGTGCCATAAAAATAAGATAATTCTCCTAAGAAAGTCTTATTCTCCTTATCAGAGGAAAGCTCATTTATACCAGTGTTTTATTAGCCCAGGTTTTTGTATTTTTATTTATTTATTTATTTATGTGTGTATTTATTTATAAATTTTTATTTATTTTTGAGAGCTAGAGAGCACAAGCAGGGGATGGGCAGGGAGAAACAGGATCTGAAGCAGGCTCTGACCTGTCAGCACAAAGCTCTACCTGGGGCTCGAACCCATGAACCGTGAGATCATAACCTGAGCTGAAGTCGGACATTCAGCCAACTGAGCCACCTAGGCGCCCCAAGCCCAGGTTTTTCAAATAGCTGTCACCACCCAATGCAGGACTCTTGTTCTTTTATCAGAGTTGTAATGATTTTGTGGTCTCACTGCATGCATCTTTTCTTATGATATCAGAGCATTTTGCTGAGATTATCTCTGCAGAACTGAACGCATGGTTATAGTTAGTTGCTAGCCTCCAGAAGGCAGTGAGCTCCTGGGGTGCAGAAGGGCCACATCCATCCTGGCACCCCCATCACATCCTCTGCGCCAGGTACCCAGAAGATACCCATCATTTTTACCGATTTGCTTCATTGAATTATTGTTAAGCTTCCTCAAGTCCTTTTTGGTAATAAGTTATATACATAAATAGTGCCTTTAAGTCAGATACCACAAAAAGTGTCAGTACCTCTTGACATTGAAATAGAATAAATATTTACTATTATTCTTCTAGTAGAAGATAAGAGCCTATGTTATTTTTTTATGAATATATTTCTTTATTAGGATGCTCACAAGAATGGCACACCAGCACTATCCNCAGCGAGGACGTTTCCTGGACACCAGCATCCCTGCTGTAGCTTCCAGTCAGGCCTCCAGGACTCACCCAGACTTCTTCATTCCAGCATCAGCTGACCCTCCTTTTTCTTGCCACTGTGGACTCCTTCAAGACCTGGGTCAACCGCCCCATGTCTAACTTGCCCGGGCAGCTTCTGGAATTCTGCAGCTTTGGTATGCTGCTGCCCTGCGTCCCTCAGGGGTACGGTTAGGTTAGGAGTGGGGGGAGAGGGGGAACATCACATTACCAAGGCAAACGGCAGGGGCAGATTAGCCCATGACACTTGGACATACACCTAACAACCTCACAAGATACATGCTTTCTCCCCAAACGTGACACGATCCCCACAGAGAGCAAACACGTATGGAATGACTGTGTACACCAGGCACAAGGGATACAAAGTGAACAGTGTTTACATCCATCATGTCCTGCATATGACGGGAAGTTAGTGCCTGAAAACTCGAACCAGAGCTCTCTCCTGGCTCTTCCCTGCCTTTGAATGGTGTCACCATTCTGTCTCCGCCTATTCTTGGCATCAGTTCACTTTTCAAAAGGGAGGATAAGGTGGCAGAGAGGGTAGAATGGGAGATTGGGCTGGGTGGGGGATTAATATATGGATAACGACCTGTAAAATAATACAAAAATGCAAAACCCAGATTTAGTACTATAATATTAACAAGAGAAGGTAGCTGGAGGTACTACATGCTAACACAGAAGCTATGATACACACCCCCAGGGGGAGGACTCAGGGAGGAGGGGGCGCAGGCCACCAGTTTAGACTAAGAGCCTTTCAATGGACTGCTGAATGGACTGGATCTGCTGCTTCAGCTGTGAGCCTTCTTTGATGGTGACAGAACAAGCGATGACTGGCCTGGAGACCCCGCAGGCCCGGCCCAGGGCCTGCTTGGGGTGCACAAACATGTAGGGCACGTTCTTATCCTCACACAGCAGTGGAAGGTGTAGGATGATCTCCAGAGGCTCAGCGTCTGCCGCCACCACGATGAACTCAGAGATGCCTCTGTTGAGTGTTTTGGTGGCTTCGTTGGCTCCTTTCCGAAGTTGCTTGTAGTTACATGACTGCTGAACAAGGTCCAGTAGTTTCTTGGTGAGGTGGGCATCTGCAAGGGGGTAGGCCTTCGGACTCACATCAGCCTCAGTCATTGCGTCCGCCTCGGTGGTCTTGTTATTTTTTATAACTAAGAATTTCATGTCAAATGTCAGTACATACTCATTTCCTCAACAAAATGTGCTGAAAAATCTACTATTTATAAATAACCATTGTAAGCCCTAGGGGGAAATGGTAAATATGACAAAAGCTTAAAGAATAGTGAGAAAGGAATAATGGATCATATCAAGAGTCTATTGAGTGGCTCTGACTTTCTTGTCCTTCCTCAGAGTATGATAAATCAGAAGAATGGTAGTGAATGTGGTCACATTCTTTGTCCTTTAACTGAATCTCTTCAAGCACCCAAAGGAGGCCTGGAAATAAATGTCATTTAGGTAAATAGAGGTGAAGGTGGGAGTAAAACACAAATCTATTTCTCATAATTAAAGAAAAAATTCGTTATGATAGGAAGAGACTCATGAAACAAAAACCAAAGTTATTATGGAGTTTTAAAGACTGGATCATGTAGAAAGTCTTTATTCAGGGACGAGGTTTGACTTGCTCCAAAAAGTCTATGAGATATCAGGGAATTCAAGATTCCAGGGTTCCAATCCACGTACCCCCTCATGACCTCAGGAGAGTCACTCTTTCTTGGTATTTTATGTGAAGCTGTAGAGAGTGTGCAAGAGAGATTGTAAGTACCAATATTTGCTAATCCCTTTCTTCTTCCTCTACCTCTATTAAATGATTATTCATATCCATACTTTCCCACATAGGAAGTACAGATTTAATACATGAGGCTAGGAAACAAATTTACACTGAACATAAAACATAGTAGTTTTACTCAATTTAATGTTTAGTGTTATTCATAAAGGAAAATTCAATGCCAAAATCATATTCTCTCTTATCTGAAAGCAATGGGAAATAGATGGAGAATGCTGTCTTGGACTGGTATGTAGAAAGGATATCCAAATACGCCTACAAGATAGCCAGATTCCTGTAGTCTTTTCAGACACAACATTTCTTTAATAGACTAAGACATTGTTTTTAGGATACTGAATTTAATGGGAAAACTAAATGCTTCTACATCTAAATTTAGAATAAGTTCTTTTCTATGGAAGAAAATAATTTTTTAAAAAACAGCACTTGGGTTGCTAGTGTCAAGTCGCAGGGGTGAAGCAAACCGAAAAGGCTACCGATCCTACTTCTCTGCCCCGCAGCCACCCCGTAGCTTTCCACTGGGCTTGGAACAGCAGACAGGTTGCAGAGTCGGCCTCAGCCATCTCACCCCTCCCGCCTCTCCTCCTCCTTACCTGTTCTCAGCACATGCCGGCCTTCTGCCTCCCAGGAGTCTCCTGGGTTCAAGCCCACCTCAAGGCCTTTGCATTTGCCATTCACCCTGCCTACACGCTTTTCTCCTAGATTTTGCATGGCTGTTTCCCTCTCATCAAGTCCCAGTGCCAGTGTTGCCACCTCAAAAGAGACAGCCTTAATTCACCCAGTCTGTAGTACAAACTCCCGGTGTGGCCACTTTCTTCCCATTGCTTTGTTTTGTTCTCTTCACAATACTTCCTAAGATCTGAAATTCTTTTTTTTTAATGTTTTTTTAAATTTATTTCTGAGAGAGAGATGAGCAGGGGAGGGTCAGAGAGAGAGGGAGACACAGACTCTGAAACAGGCTCCAGGCTCTAAGCTAGCCGTCAGCACAGGGCCAGACACGGGGCTCGAACCCACGAACTGTGAGATCATGACCTGAGCCAAAGTCAGACACAACGGACTGAGCCACCCAGGTGCCCCAAGATCTGAAATTCTTAGCATATTAGTTTAGTTACTGTCTATTTCCCCTACTATAATGTGAGATCTAAGAGACCAAGGATCTTGTCTATCTTGTATATTAGTTGCTTTTCAATAAATACTTGTTGAATGAATAAATGTATGAACATGATTCCATCCTACTTTAAAATATCTCTAAAAAAGGATAACATTTTAACTGTCTAGTTGAACTAATTGTAAGGAAGATTTTTTTAAACAATTTTTAAAGTTTATTTATTTATTCTGAGAGAGAAAGAGAGCACACAAGGTGGGGGGGGAGGAAGCAGAAAGAGAGGGAGAGAGAATCCCAAGCAGGCTCTGCACTGTCAGCACAGAGCCAGATGTGGGGCTCCGTCTCACAAACTGTGAGACCGTGATCTGAGCCAGAACCAAGAGTCAGACACAATTGAGCCACCCAGGTGCCCCAGGAGGATATCTACTTCAAAATCCTTATTTTTTTTTAGCTATTGGTTTTTTTTTTTCCTTATTCTGTTCTTAGAGAAAATATCACATATTTGAAATTTTTTTTCCCAGATTAAGTAATTTTAGCTTCTTTAGTCTCCTCTCTTGGGATTTATCTATTAATATTCTAACAATGCAGATGTCTGGTTCTCCCCTGAATCCTATTCAAGTTTTCTACCTTGCTTTAAAATTTAGAAGCTTGTAAAACTAGCCATTATGTGAATAATGTTCTCACCAGTGTTGAATGTGTATGAATTATCATTTAATACACAAAAGGGGTAGGCTGCTGGCTAACAGCAATTTATTTCCTTTGTCTCTTTCTAGTAAAAATTAGAATTTTATTACTACAGTATACACGCATGTCAAGATATTAAATTAAAGTTATATTTCTTACAGTCATAATTTCCTATTGTCATCATTTTTTAAAAGAAATAAGGGTGGCTTAATGTTTCCAGACGTTTAAAATGTAGCTAAGTAACCTTTAAAAATGTGAGTAACGATAAACAAATGTTTTCCTCAGATCCTAATTGACAATTAATCCCTTTTGTCCTTCCTTCTTTGTCATGAGCTTCAACAATATTATGTTCAATTTGTTGAGTGGTAACTGACATCTGGACTGCACAAATCTAATCAATGGCATTTGACATTCTAGAGTTGCTCATGGCATGCTAGACGCCTCATCACATGTGAAGCACAGTCTTTTAAAGAATCCCAAAGAGATTAAGGTCTCTGGTATGAATATGGTTACAAAGTTATTTTCTCTGCATGTAGAAAGGATATCATCATGTAGTAGTAAGACCTCTGATATATTAGCCATGTCCTTTCTGATACTAAATAGGTTGCATAGAAAAGAGCAAAAGGTTTTCTGAGAATGGTACATCATTGGTCCCATTTTTTTTTTTTTTGCTGAAAATGAACATCTGTCCTGCCTTTTATACTTTTATCAAAGTCTTTACTGTAGGAAATTTTTTTAAGCAACCAGAATCTGAAGACTTATGGATAAAAAATGTATAAGGCAGAAAGAGAAATCTTTCTGTATGAAAAAAAAAAAAAGGCTGCCACGGATTCTTCTTAATACCTGATTCTTATTTAATGACATCTTTGCTCTTTTTCTTTCCCTGCATGGAGGGTGTGTGTGTATATACACAGGATTTCTGAGCAGATCCAAATGAAAAAAGAGAATGGCTCCCAAATGCAATCTTCCTGGTTGTATTTATTGAACTATCACTGCGTGATACACCTTCTTTGAACATAGCCATCAACATTGATCTGTCTCACACCCTCTGTGTTTACCTAAATCATTTGCTTGGTTTCCAGAGTCTTTCATACTTGGGCCTTAAAGTATCCAACTTAATATTCCAATAAACTCGCAATACATATTCTCCACTAGTGTGCTGCACCTGAGGTGCTCATTCCTATGAACAGACTTCTTACTCCTTCATTCTCCCCTGCTCTCTTGCATACACTTCCCTCTCTTGCCCAGAAAATATCTCCTTCCCATCATGGTCTCCATCTCTCAAATTCCAGACCACATTTTATCTCTTCCCTGATCTGCATCCTTCTCACTCCTAGTGTCCCAACATCCTCTACCCAGATGGAGTCCCTGTTAGTTTTCCTCTTCCTAGAATCTCAGAATTGTTCAAAATTCAACATTTAGGTACACATGTACTATTTGTTATTTCACATATATTATTCATATCCCTCAAATCTTTCTATAAATTCCTAAAAATCAAAACACCACGTCTTAAACTTTTTCTCTCCAAAAACACACAACACAGGATGGCTTTTGACCTGGAGTGTGTAGAAGGGGAATTCGAAGTATCTCTCAAGTCTATCAGCACTATAGCTAGAGTTGGTGGTAAACGAATGCATCTGTTGATTGAGTTGTTATAAATAAGTTTTAAATTATTGTGTTTTTAACATTTATTTATTTATTTATTTATTTATTTATTTATTTATTTATTTTGAGAGAGAGAGAAAATGTATTGTGAGCAGGGAGGAGTAGAGAGAGAGAATGCCAAGCAGCCCTACACTCAACACAGAGCCTGATGTGGGGCTCAATCCCATGAACTGTGAGATCATGACGAGTGGTAATGAAGAGCCAGTTGCTTAGCCAAATCAGCCACCCAGGCTCCCCTTAAATTATTATGTTTTAAGCGATGAAAAGAAGTGACAAACAATGGTGTGGAGAGAGGGGAAACAGTATTTTGGACAAGGACATGGTAAAAATACAGAAGCCCAAAGTAGCAATTGGCGGGGGGGGGAGCTTAATAATTTTTAAAGTACTTGCAAGTATATAACGCACTATGCTACCTGTTTAGAAACATTTAGTGATTGGTTTAAATCACCTCCACAGGCCATTTATAAGCCTGCAAGCCAATGGTGCGTGGTTTGTCTGGTCAGCAGATGAGATGTTGGGTGTTAGTTCTCACCAGAAGGACTAGCATCTCCTGAACACAGCCCAGCCAATGCCGGTCAGACAGCCATTGTCCCATAAGTACTTAGTGACGAATTAAGCAACTAATGAATTTCTAAATATTTAAACTAGGAGCATTGATACTGAATAGGTTCTAACTATTTAGGCTTAATTCAGTTTTCTTTATTTTTTCTTTTTTTTTTTTTAATGTTCATTTATTTTTGAGAGAGAGAGAGAGACGGAGTGAGAGTCGGGGAGGGGCTGCGAGAGAGGAAGACACAGACTCCCAAGCAGGCTCCAGTCTCTGAGCTGTCAGCACAGAGCCTGACATAGGGTTCAAACCCACGAACTGCAAAATCACGACAGGAGCCAAAGTAGGACATCCAATCAACTGAGCCACCCAGGCACCCCTAATTTAATTTTCTTAATAAAATGTGCTAAAATTTTAAAACCTTAGCAACTGTGGAATTATAGAAATGACTATTTAAGGTTCCACTGATAAAAATTTTTAAATGTTTACATTTTAAAAGTGCTTGGAACCAAGCCAAACCAAACAAACTGTCCATTAGAAGAAATAGTAACTCGTTATCATTTAACACTGGACAATAACTTGAGCCTAATGTACTGTTCCTCCAGAATGGACATGTCGATCCATAAGCCTGGAAAGCAGAACCAAAATTAAGAGATGTGTTCAAAGACAAAACGTTAAACTGTAAGTGATATGAGCCAAGTGATATGAGTGAAGGTAATAGCTGCTGATAAGTATAAGCTTGTATTACATAATTGCTATTCCAGCTTCCACCATCATCAATATCATTATCATCATGGTTATCATCCAGAGTGTCTGCCAGAGTGGTGAAAACTGACCACTGACAGAGAGCCAAGGCACTGGGAAAGGTGGGGGTCCAATCCTTCAAGTACAAACCAGGAAATCCCTTCAACAGGACTCAGGATACCAAGGACAGAGCAAGAGCACAGCAAGACAGAGTTACTGACCCGAGGTCCTCAATGCCCAGCACGAAGGTCCCTCCTGCAACATGTGGCATGATTGACTCCAAGGGAAGAAGGGAATGCAGGCGTGGAGTTAGAGGTTAGATGGGCTCAGTGGCTAAAGATTTTAGGACTATGAAGAATGGCAAGCAGGCCAGGCCATTGCAATAAACCAAGCTATAAGGCTGAGTTTAACATTTTTAAATTATAAACCTCTTGATTCAGAATGTATGGTCTGCACATTCCTTGAGGGCTGACACCACATCCATTCGTTCACTCTGTATCCTGAGCCCAGAACAACACTGGATATAGAGAAAACATTAAATAAAGTATTTGTTAAAGGAATAAATCACCAACTGTTAATAATCACTGACTAACTCAACTCTAGTTTTCTTTGTATTCATAGTGCATTGGGTATCAAAAAAGTTTTAAGTTTAGTATATGGTGACTGGTTACACACAACGTATCGTTGTTTTTTTTGACACCTAACATTTCAAGTGAAAAATAAAAAGCTGAATCCAATTTCTGATCATCCTAGAAACATACGTTCTGATCATCCATAGAAACATCATCCTAGAACATACATTCTCTTCCTCTTGGAAGAGAAAAAAAATTTTTTTCTTTGCTTATTCTTTTGGCTTCTTTTTACTCTCATTTTTACAACAATAAACAGTCTAATCTACTCTACATAAAGCAGGCAGTGCAAATAGATCAAAAGAGCAAATCTAACCTCACCATTTTCCTGTTTAAACCTTTCTGTTAAAGGTTGCCATTGGCATTTGAATGCATCCCATATGCAGTTTACCAGAACCATGTTCCCCCACACCCCGCCCATCAAGGAACTGGAAAATGAGTGCCCAGCCTTACCCACCACTCTCTATTCCTCTTACCGTTTTGCTCTTTCTTTCCTCTGACCTTTGAACATACTCTGTCTAGAAAACATTTCCTCTTTCTTTTCTATCTATCTAACTCCAATACGTTCTTCAATCTCAGATGTAGGGAAGGCCTTTCTGACTTCTCCCTACACTAGGTTACGTCTCTGTCTTAGTCTGTTATGCCTGCTATAACAAAAATACCATAGACTGGGTGGCAGAAATTTATTTCTTACAGTTCTGGAGGCTGAAAGGTCCAAAACCAAGGAGCTGGCAGATTTGGAGTCTGGTGAGAGCCCACTTCCTGGTTTATAGATGCCTCTTCTCACTATCCTCACATGGTGGAAGGGCCTAGGGGCCCTGGGGCCTTCTTTAATAAAGGCACTAACAAGGACTCTGCCCTTCTGATCTAATCGCCTCACAAACGCTCTATCTCCAAATATCGTCACACTGGGGTTTAGATTCCAATATATAAATTTCAGGAGACACAAATATTCAGTCTATAGCAGCTTCCTTGATATTTGTATGCATGCTCAGGTATGGTGGGGATAATGATCTATAAAATACATCACATTTGATTATTCTTGCTTAATTCTCTGTTTTCCCCACAGATGTGGTGCTGTAGGTACTGTAAGAACAAGACCCCTATCTGCCTTCTTCATAGATGAATCTCCTGGGCCTAACAGAATCTGGCAACTTGTACAAAATAAACTCCTGAATGAATGAATGATTGATGTATGACCTCACTGGGGCTGCATTCTCCCAACCTCTATTCTGCCAGCCTCTATTCTCTACTTTTCCCCCAGCCCTCTGTATTTTGAAGTAAATATTTTGTAAAGGTCAATTTGTATCAAGTTAATAATCTTCCCTGTAAGCATCTAAACAGCACACTCTAGTACTTATGTTAAAAGCTTTTTATCATCTTTATCTTTTAAACTAATTTTAATATTAGAAGAACATTTTAAAAGAGAAATATGTAGTCACTTCTAACAACTGGAAACATATGCCCTAAAAATAAATACTCAAAATTCAGGAAGAAAAAAATAACACAATTTGGCAGATTATTAAATTACTAGACTCAATCTGTTTTATATAATGCCTGTGGATAATATTTGGTCTATCTACTTATTCAGTATTTTCAAATTCTGACTGTTGTGATTAACGATGTGATCTTAATGAACACTTAAAAGTAATAAATGAGGGGCGCCTGGGTGGCTTAGTCGGTTAAGCGTCCGACTTTCGCTTAGGTCATGATCTCGCGGTTCGTGGGTTCGAGCCCTGCGTCGGGCTCTGTGCTGACTGCCAGCTCAGAGCCTGGAGGCTGTTTCAGTCTGTGACTTCCTCTCTCTCTGACCCTCCTCTGCTCGCTCTCTCTCTCTCTCTCTCTCCTAGAAATAAATAAAACATTAAAGAAAATAATAATAATAAATGAAAGTATTTAATAATGTATTTTTGTTATTACATTATAATCATAAGAGAAAATCAGGCTAAGTAAGAGTATTCTAAGATGTTAACATAATTTTATTTTTCTTTCAATTTTAATGATAACTAAGGTCTGAATTACTCAAAGATGTATTTTCTCATAATAATATGCACAGATCTCATTCATGCTTGCATTATTCAATCTGCCTGAATAAATCTGTCACTTTTAATAATATGCTCAATATTTCAGCATCTTCAATTATTTCCACCTGGCAGTCTTTTGCCCTGTAAAAGTTATTAAATAAATAATGTCTTGTAGCAAAAGATTATACTAATCACATTTTGAATGAATTTAAAGAAAGACTGGGAGAGCACTTAAAAATATGAGATAGACTAGGTATAAAATGAAAACTCCAGAAAAATGAAAAATAGACATTATTTCTCCTAAATTGACACATAGTTCTTACATGTAAATATGTGAAAGTATGGAAACCAATTACATGATGCTAAAGCACATTTTAAAATACCATCTTATCTGACATGCCTATTTGTCTTAAAATTTTGTCAAAAAGCTATCAGAAAAAATTTCTGAAGTAAATTACAACGTATTTTGAAAAAGCAATAAAAAATAACTCTGTCTGAACCCTGTATTTTGATGAAAAGTAGATTATCCTAAATATAATTGTCATCTGGGAATAGATACATTATCATCTTCTTCCTATGACTCACTTTTGTGTCATATGTAGCCTGAGTTCTTTTATTTTCTTTTTTCAACTGAGTTGGCACTCATGGCCCCAGGAGTAGAGAGCAAAGAAACCAGTAGTCTTTATAAAGGTCAGTCTTAGTCATAGATAAAGGAGATGGACATCTATGGGGAATGATTTCAGAGGCATCAAGCGAGGTTCCTGTTCCTAAAATATCTTCTCACCAATTCCAAAAATTTATTCCACAAGATCTATTACCTCCATTAGGGATGAGACCAAAAGTATGAGTTCTCCAAAGACAAGACCCTTTGACTTAAATCTATAGTGATATTTACTGTCAAAGTAAACCTTTCTATGTAGATGTAGATAGTTTATATTAAGAAAGGCAGAGAAGAGAGGGAGCAAGATACAAAGACTGTGGGTACCCAACATGGATAGAGTTGGTGGGAGGGTATCAAACCTAACGGTACTGTCTTAGGAATCGGATACAACTGGACTTACGTTATCTACCCTCTGTGAGCCACAAGAAAAACATATTTAAAAGGAGAATCAAGGGGCACGTGGGTGACTCAGGCAGATGAGTGTCCAATGTCAGCTTAGGTCATGATCTCCCAGTTTGTGAGTTCAAGCCCCACATCAGGCTTGCTGTGTCAGCCTGACAGCACAGAGCCCACTTTTCATCCTCTGTCCCCTCTCTCCGCCCCTCCCCTGCCTGTGCTCTCCTCAAAATAAATAAATACTTTTTTAAAAATGAGAGTCAAAAAAGTACCAGTTTTTGAGGGGCTTTTTGGAGGGGAAAAGGGGGTTAAATGGTTCAAATGAGTCTATACTATGTAAAATGCTTAGCTTACTGCCTAACACAGAAAAGGTCCCCAATTATGTCAGTTGCCATGATTATTCTCATTTCTGAAAGTAAAATAGAAAAATTCTCATGGCAGATATGTCTGGTATAAGTGGCTATATACCCAGACAAATCATGAAGGAAGGTTAATCAGACTGGAGAACATTAAAGATTGCATCCTGTCAGAAACTCCGGTCTTATGATGATTGTTTAACTAGCTTTTCACCTGCTGATGCAGATCTATTCCACATCTGTGGAGAAAGAGACTTTTTATGTATTCTGCAGAATGTTTTATTCTTACAGCAGTTCAATTCAGTGAAAGCTATATTTGGCACTTGGTATAGACTATCAGGCAGAATGTGCTAGATCCCAGTAAGTAGTGCTTTCATTTGATAAGTCCATAGGAATAAAGCTTTTAATTAAAGGAATCATACATTAGGCCAGGATTGGGGGGAATAAATCCTCAAACAACATATGTGAACAGGATACTGAAAGATGGAAAAAATAATTCACTCTTAGAGATGCCAGTACACATATAACTAATGTGACAAGAGTCCCCTCAGAAAGCCATAGGAAGGGCCATGAGGTAAACTGATACATAATGCCAATTTGTTCAGGAAAGTGGCTGCATGAAATATAGGAAAATATCAAAACAATAAGAATTAGACCATTAGGTATTTTGAGCCATGTCCATGGGAAAAGCACCTACTCCCCAGCAGTGGAAAAGTATGGACCATGCCCTCACAGCTTAATACCAAGCTTAAATAATCACAGGCAGCGCCCCTCTTTTTTAAACCAAGCTCTATGCCCAATGTGGGGCTTGAACTCACAACCTTGAGATCAAGAATCACATGCTTTACCAACTGAGCGAGCCAGGCACCCCCACAAGCACCCTTTTGATAATAATTTGCTTATTCTAGAAGGTTTTCCTACCTGGGCAGAATGTACTGGCTAAAGAAAAAAGTATTTAATTCAGTTGACAGTTTATTTGTTAAGTGAAGTGAAAATATTCACACCCAACTCACCTCAAGGAAACACATTATAGATGAAAGGAAAACAAACCACAATTTGTCTTTAGTTGAGTCTTGATTCCTCAAACCTAGGCATCTACGAAGTTAACTAGGCTGTGAGGAAAGCACACAACTGTTACCTCAGGAAACCTACCTACTTGAAACCAAAATAGAGAAGACAGATCCGTCTCTCACTCATTTCTGCAGCCCAAATTCCAAACCCAAGTCTGGAAATTACCACTTCCCTACACTAAATAAACAGGAGGAAAAGAATACGAGAAAGTTAATGCTGAGAAATAATTGTAGTTTATATAGAATTTTTTGGTTAATTCTAAGGCAAATAAAATTGTGATGTTCACATGATAATGACTTTTGCATTCTATTCTTCTTGGGTACAACTTAACTGAATCATATGCTACAGTGGATGATGGTGTTATCTGACACAATGTTTTTTCATTGGCTTTTGCTTCTTGGATATCAGACTCCCCGGGCAGGCATTTCACACTGTTTTCATGGTCCTTAGACTTTCTTGAGTTGCTCCAGAGAAGGCTCCCTCTACTTTGTGTCCTCCTATACATAACTCAAAATTAAAGAGAGACACGTGTTCTTCTTTTAAGTTTTATTTATTTTTGAGAGAGAGAGAGAGACAGCGTGAGCAGGGGAGGGTCAGAGAGAGAGGGAGGCACAGACTCTGAAACAGGCTCCAGGCTCTGAGCTGTCAGCACAGAGCCCAACGCGGGGCTTGAACCCATGAATCATGAGATCATGATCTGAGCCAAAGTCCGACGCTTAACCGACTGAGCCACCCAGGCACTCCTAAGCAGAGACACTTTTAAGGATAGTATCGCAGAGACTTGCTTCGATGAAGAGTCTTTCTAAGGAATTATCATTAGTTTTATCAAGCGTCTTCCCACACGGCATTCTTCCCAGTCTCTCTTCTTCTGGCGGTAACTGTTTTTCTGCTCCTTTCGCTTAACTTGCAGTTCACTGCCAAGTCTTCGGAAGAAAGGAAGCTTTTCGTGGGAGGGTTCAATTTCAACACCGATGAGCAGGCTCTGGAAGACCACTTCAGCAGCTTCGGTCCTATTTGTTAAGTGGTCATTGTCAAGGACCGGGAGACTCAGCGATCCTGGGATTTTGGTTTCATGACCTTCACCAACCCAGAGCATGCCTCACATGCCATGAGAGCCATGAATGGAGAGTCTCTGGATGGTCGCCAGATCCATGTGCTCATGCAGTCAGCCAGGGGAGCCAGAGGGGGTGCCTTTGGGGCCCATGGGTGTGGTCACAGCTACTCTGCAGGTGGGGACCACGGCTATGGGAGTGGCAGATATGACCGTCGGCCTGGAGGATATGGATATGGATATGGGTATGGGTATGGGTATGGATATGGATATGGGTATGGGTATGGGTATGGATATGGGTATGGATATGGAAGGACCAGAGACTACAGTGGCAGAAGCCAGGGCGGTTATGACCGCTACTCAGGAGGAAATTACAGAGACAATTACGACAACTGAGATGAGGCATATGCAGCTAATGTAAATACACAAGGAATAAAACTACTGACCCAGGATCCTCCTTCCAAATGGCTGTATTTATAAAGATTTTTGGAGCCGCACTGCAAAATCTGTTTTAGTACATCAACTTCTATTTTTTAATTGAGCTCCCAAGGTACCTTGCTACGAAGACCTTTTAGAAAGTTCCATATGTCTTTTAAAGTTTTTCTCCCATTTAAAGACAAATCTTGGGACATTTGTGGAGTCTCTGGGTATTTTTCCTTTTACCAGTTTTTCAGTTTGGCCTCTCAGGATTACCGGTTATGGCAAAGAAATGTTTGGTCACTTTTTTTTCCAAATGATGTGTATTTAGGGCCGTTTTAAAAGCCTGTGTACAATGTTTATCGTGGTTAGGAACCAATTTCTAAATGCAGCTGCAATAATGTGATTAGAGGTGGTTTCGGGGTTTTATTTTTTATTTTTTTGTTTTTTATTCAAGGTCACCACCCTGATACACAGAGGCTTTTAGAAGTTGTGAACGTCCTTTTCTTTAATACTGGAAGAAAAATATTCTGTTGTGTTTCACTTAGCATTTAGGATGCCCTTCACAGAGCTGATTAAAAAGTTACATGTGAAAACAAAACAAAACAAATAAAGAATTGTCATTAGAATTGTGTATTTTAACTTTTTTGGAACTATATATTAGAACTCATACTAGTAATATATATGTAGATATGCTATGCATAATAAGCATTTCATACTTTTTTTAAAATTTTGATTTATTTTTGAGAGAAAGACAGCACTAGCAGGGGAGGGGCAGAGACAGAGAGGGAGACACACAGAATCGGAAACAGGCTCCAAGCTCTGAGCTGTCAGCGTACAGTCTGATGCTGGGCTCAAACTCAGAAACAGTGAGATCACGACCTGAGCCAAAGTCGGACACCCAACCGACTGAGCCACCCAGGCGTCCGATCATTTCATACTTATTAGTAGCATTTTCCACCTTCTTTTGAGGTGACATATACTTTTAAACTATTCTACAAGCCTTATTTAAACATCTAGAGATGCTCAACTATTGAAGTTTTCTTTTTTACCCCAAGTAATGTGGTAAAGAACTGGTCCATTTGTGAGGATTAAAAATAGGCACTTTTAAATAAATCTCATATCTCCATTCTATCCCTGCACATACAGTATTTTCCAGTGTTTGAATATAACTAAACAACAAGATAATGCAACTTTTATATTAGAGGCAAACACATTTTATCTTCTGAGATTTAAAGGGGCTTCAAGGCATCAGGGGGTACATGAACATTCATGATTTGATTCTAGTATTATTTACTGGTTCCAGAAGAGGTTACTGAGAGGTTGAAAAACTGAAAATATATTGTCTCATTGCATATGTTAAAAAAAACAAGATTACAATTTATTTATGTATTTAACCCAAGAATATAGAACCAGAACAGTGGCAGGGATGCAAAGACATAAAAGAATGGAAATTGTTAGGACAGGAGCAGAAATTGAGATAGAAATCAAAGGAAAAGCCCCAAAAGTTTAAAGTTGATTATCTGAAAACAGTGATTAAATGATTAAAAAAATTTTTTCAACAGGCTCTTAAAGACAAAAGGGAATTCTCAAATAAATTATGTCAGGACTGAAAAAGAAAAAAAAAATGTAGATAAAGCTTAAAAAAAATTAAAAGAGCACATCATGACTCCCTTTATGACAATGAATTTTATTTTATTAAAAAAAATTTTTTTAATGTTTTATTTATTTCTGAGAGAGAGAGAGACAGTGTGAGCAGGGGAGAGTCAGAGCAAGAAGGAGACACAGAATCCAAAACAGGCTCCAGGCTCTGAGCTGTCAGCACAGAGCCTGATGTGGGGCTTGAACCCATAAACCGTGAGATCATGACCTAAGCCGAAGTCAGATGCTTAACCGACTGAGCCACCCAGGCGCCCCGAATTTTATTTTATTTTAAAGTTTATTTATTCTGAGAGAGAGAGAGAATGCAAGCAGGGTAGGGGCAGAGAGAGAGCGAGATAGAATCTCAAGCAGGCTCCATGCTCTCAGCATAGAACCTGACAAAGGGCCTGAACTCATGCACTGTGAGATCATGACCTGAGCCGAAATCAAAAGTCAGATGCTTAACCTGTTGAGCCACCCAAGCACCTCATATGACAATGGATTTTAAAACAAATAAAACACATACTATAAAATTGGTCCAAAACAATAAACTCAAACAAATATATAGGCACTGCTGAAACCAACTCTGAGCTCAAATATCCACCATGACCTGAGCCGAAGTTGGACGCTTAACCTACTGAGCCCCTCAGGCACCCCAAGAAGCTCTTAAAGTAGTCTTACCATTAGTGGAAATGTTCATTCTGCTCTGCTATTGGTTTGAGTATCATGAAAAATCAGTTGTTAGAAATCTTTTGAAAATGTTTCCCTTATCAATCCTCAGAGATCAAATTCCCACGGAACATATTTCACTGACAAAAATAACATCCAACTGTGCCTTTCCTTATGTTTGGTGTTCCCTTTTCTTACAGATATTATTGAATAGTCAGACAAACTACTTGAATATGAATTCCATACTACAGTGAAATCAGGTTCAACTAAAATAAAACAGGAATGTATTAAACATATATATATAATAAAAATATTGCTTCCTAAATATTTTCCATGCCTATTGAGGAAATGCCTCAATTTGACTGAATATTCAAACAGCTTCAATAATTACCAAACATGCCAAAGATCCCTTTTAGTTTCTATGGACTCAGCATCTATGATAATATACAAGAGGGAGAGAGGAAGACCGAGTGGGCACAGCTGTCTTCATAAACAAGTACAACACTATTTTCTGTAGAATAAAGCCCCCACTTTATGGAAGTAAATATAAAATAGAAGGCTAAAGCCAGTTTTTTTCAGGTGAACACACTGCAGCAGCTGTTGCTCTGTGTCTTTCCCTTTTCATTGAGTAGGAGGGAGAGAGTCCTCAAGCAAACAACGAGCTAACCAATGCTGGTGTTTTATTCAATTAGATTTTGAAGTAAGGACAGAACACTAGAGAAATAAAGTCTATGATTCTGGGCCAACTCGTAGAGATTTAAAGGGAAAGAAACACTACCATTTGGGTTTTGAACTCTAGGTAACTTCAGAGATATCTAATCAAAACATTCTATATAACAAATGAGTTCATTTCAAGGAGGAGAGGCATAAATGACTTATGGAAGGATGGTAATCAAGTTCACTTTTTAAAAAGAAAGAGTGCAATTTTGCTGATGAAAAAGATATGTATGGATAATTTAATTAAAGTGTTTGTTAATCATGCTTTACTGCTATTACTATTCCTAGTTCATTAACAATTGTTAATAGTACTGGACTATACAGATGATTAAATGCTAAACAGGAAAAAAATAAATGTACCAAAATGTTTCAGAGCTGTTGCTGTGTTATAACTTTTTAAAGTATTTATAAAGACAAATATGTCTATTTTTATTATAACAAATTATTGTGCCTACAAACTTATGGAAAGATATAAGGTGATATTACAAATTTTCTAAAAACTGTCCACATTTAGTGGCATTACATATAAAATACATTGTGTATATTGAATACCACTAAAGTGGTATTTATAGATGTATACATTATAATATATATAATACGTGCATTTGTGTATTATATACACAGGCAGAGATATTTTTACATATTTACACATAGCTGAAATCTATATATAATCACTGTGGATTTCTTTGCCTTTTCATGGGCAGAAAAGTTGTATAACTGAACATGAGATATCTGTTACAAAGAATGACAGTTCCATGAATTTAAGCTTGGCCATCCATCTCTACCTTGGATTTAAGAAACACATTTTGATGATTCATACACATAGTGTAAGCGTAATATTGATGATTAAGTGACTTCAGGCTACATAAACCCATAAATAAAAGGAAATCAAAACTTTCATACAAGTAATCCACATAATAAATCATATCGTAAAATTGGAGAAACTTACCCTAAATTGGTATGATGGGTACCAAGCTTTGAAAAAGGAACACTAAAGGTTTGTATTATTTTTTAACGCATTTACACAGTGTTCTCCCTCCTCACCTCAAAAACATTTTTGAAGTTTCATAGTGCCTAGCATAAATTTTCTTCCAGTTCTTTGCATTTTGAAACAACTCAATAACATGTGATTAATTAAGTAGTTAATGGGAATCAATTATTTGTTTTTCACAATTAACCACATTGGCTAGAATAGTACTTCTCAAAACTAAATGTGCTCATAAATCACCTGGGGATCTAATTAAAATATTGATGCTGATTTAGTAGGTCTGAACAATGACTCCACATTTCTATAGGTTTCTGGGTGCTGCTGGCCAGCAGACCACACGTGGTATACCAAAGGACGAGAATACTTAGTTATTTCTTTCTGTTCCCTCTCGCACACAGGCACTCGACAAACACAAACTGAGAGTGAACTGTGGATCCGCCACTGTGCCCTCCAAAAGGTAAAGTTTAATGTAAATTCAGCATTTACAAATTTCTTACAGTATTATCTACGATAGCCAAGGCATGGAAGCAACCAAAGTGTTCATCAATGACAATATTTCTTTATAAAGAATATATAGAGAAATAGAAAGAAATTATATGTACAATGAAATGTATGTATAAAAGAGAATGTTATTCAGCCATAAAAAGAAAAAAATCTTGCCATTCGCCTCAACATGGATTAAACTTGAGGACATTATGCTAAGTGAAATAAGCCAGGAAGAGAAACATACATACTGTATGATCTCACCCCTATGTGGAATCTTAAAAAAAAGGGGGGGGGAGAACAAAGAAAACACACACACACACACACAGAAAAACACACACACACCAAAACCAAAACCAAAAACAAGCTTTAGATACAGAGAATAGATTGGTGGTTGCCAGAGGTAGAGGGTAAGGGGGGCGGGCAAAATGGGTGAAGGATATCAAAATAAATAAGTCATGGGGATGTACTACACAGCATGGTGACTACAGCTAATAATACTGTTTTGTATATTTGAAAGTTGCTAAGAGGGTAAATCTTAAACGTTCTCATCACAAGAAAAAAACCTGTAGCTGTGGTGATGAAAGTTGGCTAGACTTACTGTGGGCGATCACTTTGCAATATATACAAACATCAAATTATGTTGTACACTTGAAACTAATATAATGACATATGTCAATTATATCTCAATAAAAATAATTAAAAATTGTAAAGTAAAATGTAAGTATATTCAGGCATTTGAAGTTCTTTTTCCTTTGTGTTTTGTTTATTCCATTTCAGTTATGGAAAATAGGTTGCAAAATGCTTGAGGGAAAACATGAGTTAAAATATTTGCTAGACTTGCTTGGGAATAAGTGATTTGTTGCTAAGTTGACTTTTTGCTAAGCACCGTTTAAATTCTGGAGGTAAGAATCCTCAAAAAGTGTTACTGAAAGGAACGTCTTCCATTCTCCCTGCTAAAATGGTATAAGAACACAGCCTGGCAGTTCAGTTATGAGATTCCACCAAAGTTCATTTTCCTCAACCCTCGAAACCCCTCACCTTTTCTTAAAGTAAGAAAACCCCATGGAAAAAAAGATAGGCTTTGGATAGAATTTGGGTTTATAGATATATTCCACTTACTTGTGTGATGGTAGGAGATGTACACAACTGCTGAGCCTGGTTTCTTACCTGTGAACATGGGTTAATAAAAACATCTTGCATTCACTTAAAACCTATGTATTGAGGGGCACCTGGGTGGCTCAGTCTTGGTTGAGTGTCCAACTTCATCTCAGGTCATGCTCTCACTGCTCGTGGGTTTGAGCCCCTCATTGGGCTCTGTACTGACAGCTCAGAGCCTGGAGCCTGCTTCAGATTCTGTGTCTCCTTCTCTCTCTGCCCTCCCCTACAGACACTCTGTCTGCCTCTCTCTCTTAAAATAAATAAACATTAAATAATTTAAAAAAAAACAAAAAACAAAAAATCCTACATATTGAACACCTCCAATGTGCAGGCAGTGTTGTAGCCCTGGGGATGGATCAATGAAGAAATGGACATAGACTTGTCTTTCATCTATCTCCTGGGTGGAAATAATGCATATAAGTAGGGCCTGGCACATACCACCAGACACTCCAAAATGGTAATAGTTAGCTTTATTTAGTTGTTCTCAACTCTTTGATGCTCTCCAGGTAGCTGCTCCTAGATCAGGAGAGCTGCCATTTGCATACACTTTCCTAGCAATTCTCACTTCCAGAACACTTAACCACAAGCCAGGCAGGGTGCTGAGTGCTTGACGCAGGTGTCTATACTCTGGTAATCCTCACCACAAGCCTGTGAGGCAGGAGGTTCTCAGTTTCCAAGGATGAGAACCCTGATGTTTAGAGAAGGCATTTCCCAGGGTCAGAGCTCATAGCTAGCAGAGCTGGGATCTGAGAAAGTTTGGCTGCAGAGACCCTACTCTTTATCACAGTGCCTTAGAGTAATGGCATTAGAACCGTTTTAAACAAATTCAAAAAGATTCACTTCATGCATTAAAAACGTCCGTGCCTGGCTGTGTATTAGATAGGTTTATTATGCCCTCTGGTGGAAGACCAAAGAAAGAAAAGAAAAGGAGCATTAAGTGGGGCAAGAAGAGAAAGTACCAACTTTACTGACATTCTTGGCTCGAAAAGTTTATAGGCTTATGAAAATGGCAAGAAAATCTTCTAGGAACAAGAAAAGAATGCAGAGTAAGACTCTGAGTAGTGAACACAATGCAGATCCCTCCCAACCTGGCTACACATAAAAGTCTCCAGAATGTCCACTGTCCAAAAACAATCATGAGATAAACTTTCAAGAGATAAATAGCAGAATTAGAAATTTTACTAGAAATAATTTCAGTTAAAAAATATTTGTTGATAGGTCAAAAAATATGAACATGAAGCTATTGCAAACTATCTTGTCTAGATAGAATTGTCACACTGGGGTTCCTGGGTGGCTCAGTCGGTTAAGCGTCTGATTTCAGCTCAGGTTATGATCTCACAGTTCGTGGGTTCGAGCCCCGCATCAGGCTCTGGGCTGACAGGCAGCTCAGAGCCTGGAGCCTGCTTCAGATTCTGTGTCTCCCTCTCTCTGACCCTCCCCTGCTCACACTGTCTCTCTCTCTCAGAAATAAATAAAACATTTTTAAAAATTTAGGTAGAATTGTCACAACTCAAATTGCTAATGGGAAACATGGCATTTTCATCATTAGACCACTAGAATTCTCAGGAGTTGTGAATTCCTGGGTCCTGCTCTCTTAAGGTGCCTCGGGGCTGCCTCTGCATCCCATACCCTTCATCCACCAAGCAAATGCGGGTGTAGAATAAGAAGTTATTTCTTTGCCTATCAGACCATACACTCAAGTAGTTAAAGCCAATAGGCTTTAAATGTAAGCTGAATGGTCATTTTGGCAACCGCATGGCAGTTTATATACAGAATGTTGACACTTGCTGTGTTCAGGCAGCAGACGAGGGCGGAAAGTGTTGCTCTCCTATTCTTTCTTCACTCAATCCCAGCAGCGAAAAGCAACTTGTTGCTGGAGACCAGGAGGTGTTCATACTATTCATTCCCAGGATTCTCTGGAGTGGTGAGAAATTACACCCTCCTCCACCCTCTCTGCTCCTTACAGAATCTCTCAGGAAGATGGTGATGGCATTAAATGGGTAATTGTGTGTCCATATTCTTAGAATCTGGGACTTTGTGTGGATATTAATTTTGCTAGAGAGAAAGAACATGATCTAATATGCTCTGAGACTAGAACATTGATCCTTCAGTAGGCTGACCCTCGGATATTACTGTGATCTACCCTTATATTTTCCTATGATCCATTTACCACTCGTTTAGAGTGCCTTTAATTCCCACCTGGGAAGACAAAAATTGTCCTTAAAAATTCTGAAGTGTTTTTACTCAAAATTTAAAAAAAAAGTTTATATATTAAAAAAAACCTTAGTACTAGTCGTTAAAAATAAATATGTCCTCAGTTTGTAGGTTCGAGCC
>NW_027532015.1:510585-532015 GCF_008692635.1 Crocuta crocuta | reverse complement strand
CATCTCAGAGCCGGGAGCCTGCTTGACAGTCTCTCTCTCTCTCTCTCTCTCTCTCTCTCTCTCTCCCTCTCTCTCTCTCTCTCTGCCCCTCCCGGCTTGCATTCTGTCTCTCTCTGTCTCTCAAAAATGAATATTTAAAAAAACTATAAATAAATAAATGTGTCCTGAAGTTAGGACAAGGCACATGCTTCTTTGAGTTGTCACAATCTTTGTCCCTTTGCAGGCTCCTCTTCCGCCGTCCTATTCTGAAGTCTTTATAAACCACCTTCCAGGGCAACTGGCTGGCTCAGTCAGTTGAGCAACTGACTTCTGCTCAGGTCACTATCTCAGGGTTCGTGAGTTCTAGCCTCTCTTTGTGTGAGCTTGACCCGTGCTTCACGTGAACTTGAGCCCTGCATTAGGTGAACAGGCGCCCTGCTTTGGGTGAGCCCCTCTTCTCTCTCTCTCTGTACCGCTCGCTCACTTGCGCCCTCTATCTCCTTCTCAAAAACCAACCAAACCCCCAAATAACAGGTTCCAGTGGATTTTTCCTAACTCTTGAAATAGATGTCACCTTTTCCTATTGTGTGAAGAAAACAGGTGATGAGAGTGACCTTACAGTAGTCAAGGGACTTCTAAGGCTGCTCCGCATTCCTGCTTGGAATCCACCCAGGGATGTGTTACTGCACCACACCCGCAGAGCTCACCACTATGCCTGAAACCACATAAGCCCCTTGACCGGTTCTTTTATGAGTTAATCACAGGGCATGGAAAAAATATTTTCACATTTGGAAAAAGAAAAGGGGGCAAGGGGAGGAACAAGAAAAAAAGGGAATTCTTATTATCATCCAAGATGTTTTCAGTATTTTCTTTGTTCTGATGCTTTTGTTAGAAGTAATTTTCCTTCAATTCTCTTACTATATTTTGGTTTCTTTGTATTTATTTTTTGTTTCAATTGTAGTTAATTTAGTATTTCTTTTTCTCTTTCTTCTTAACCCCCTGGACTTTGTCAACTGGACTTTGTTGCTTTGTCAGAGCCACAGAGCATGAATTATTTGAGTGATTATTTGCTTAATTTCTACAAGGAAGGTTCATACATAACTGGTACCCTTCTAAATGCCTAAGAGAGGTGTGAATTTATTATATATAATAGAGACTTAGGTCATTAAAGCTCAATTCTCTCCTGGAATCTAAGTTGAGAAAGTCTGAATTTGACATCACTCAGTAGATGCGTTGCACATAGAAAGTTCTCCATAAGTGTTTAAAAACATTTTTTTTAAGTTTCATTTATTTCTGAGAGAGAGAGAGAGAGAGTGAGTGATCAAGGGAGGGTCAGAGAGATAGGATGACACAGAATCTGAAGCAGGCTCCAGGCTCTGAGCTGTCAGCAAAGAGCTAGACGTGGAAATCGAACCCACGAACTGCAAGATCATGACCTAAGCCAAAGTCAGACGCTTCACTGACTGAGTCACCAAGGCGCCCCAATAAATGTTTTTTAATAAACAGGTAAGTGAATAACTATAAACTTCTGTGAGCTTTGAAGTCAGATGAAGTTTTATTCAATCCATGCTTTAACAAAATTATTTTCTAGCAATAAAGTGACTTTATCTGCTTATCTACTGAGGACAAAAGAAAGCCACCTAAATTCTCAAGAGTAAAAAATATAAGTGATGGAAAATTTAACACGAGATTATTCTCATCTTATCAAAATTATAAAATGATTTAGGAAGGTCTTTATTTAGACTATCATAAACATCCAGATATTTGTGACTATTAATATTTTGGCCCAGATAAAAAAAAAAAAAAACTGCGACAACTACATTGATTTTTTATGTACCAGATATTGTATTAGCACTTTACCTCTATTCTCTAATGTAATCATTTCTAGTCTTAGAGGATTTTAGAGCATATTGTAACCTGATGTTAACAGTATCAGGTAGGCATTATTACCTCTCTATAAATATGAAAACTAAAGCTCATAGATGCTAAAAACTTGCCCAATAATAATAGTAAGTGGAAAGTCAGAATTCTAAACCACAAATGTCTGTCACTGTGCTTTCCATTTTGGGACACAGCTATCTCATGGGTGCTTCGGACAAATAAAAGTTCAGGTTTATCTAATGTGGCCTCTTCTGCTTATGAGTGGAGCGCTCTCTCTCTGCATATTGGGAGCATAGAAGGAACTATAGTAACAAAATGCAGTAGATGTTTAGCCATCAGCGCTTACAAGAAAGGGGACAGTCCCTTCCTCTCCACTTTTACTCACAAGACAGTAACTTCTTTTCACTGTCTATTCCTTTTTTTTTTTAATTTTTTTAATGTTTTATTATTTCTAGGAGAGAGAGAGAGAGAGACAGCGTGAGCAGAGGAGGGTCAGAGAGAGAGGGAGACACAGACTCTGAAACAGGCTCCAGGCTCTGAGCTGGCAGTCAGCACAGAGCCCGACGCGGGGCTCAAACCCACGAACCGCGAGATCATGACCTAAGCGAAAGTCGGACGCTTAACCGACTAAGCCACCCAGGCGCCCCTCACTGTCTATTCCTTAATCCTTTTGAAATCAAATGACAAATTACAGCTGGACTCTTGTGCCCTTTTTTTCATTTTCATCTATATCAGTATGTAAAGGGATATTGGGCCAAAAAAAATAAGCCCCAATATCCAAGACAAAAAAATTAGCAGAATGGCAATTTTACAAACCTCAAAGTACAGGTCTTCTTAAAGTTCAGGGAGAAAGGAAAAGCTTTTCCCTGAGGAAAGTGAGCAGGGACACTTTTGAAAAGCGTCACTGCAGGTGCTCCTGCTAATGTGGGGGCAAAGTCCAAGTTCAATGGCATTCCATTGACTAAGTCAGGCTGAATCCACCCAGTAGCTCCTGCAATTCATCCATTCCACAAATAGGAATTAAGCATGTTCTGGGTGATGGGAATACAAAGATCTAACCTGTGTCGGTACCTGTCAGGTTGGGAGTAAGGTTGGCAGAAATGAGAGGAGGCACAACTTACTGCAAAACCATAAGTGATAGGAGTTCTTAAAAAATTTATCCAAGTCAATCTAGACCTCTATTCTTTCTTTTTCTAGTAGATGCTCTCTCATCTCCATATCTAGAACTTGACTTATTAAAATGTCTGCTAGATCTGGGTGCTAGGGTACCATACCACCAGTGTTTGGGTTACGGGGCCAGAAAAGACTCCTCTGATACTTATTTGTTATGTGATCTTAGAGCAACCCTATTCAATACGAATGTATCGAGAGCCACATATGTCATTTAAAATGTTCTAGATGCCACACTAAAAATTACTTTTCACAGAATTTTATTTAAGCCAGTGTGTCCAGTATATCATTATTACAACAAGTAGTCAGAGTAAAAATTATTAAGGAGATGTTGCTTTTCCTCATTCCAAGTCTTCAACATCCGGTGCATATTTTACATTTACAGTAAATCTCCATTTGGATTTGGATGGGCCACATTTCAGTGTTCAGTAGCCATGTGGCGCCCTGCACTGAACAGTACCGATCTAGACTTTCAATATCAACAATGGATAAAGGTGTGGAAGACCTATTCTTGTTACTAGAGACTAAAAAGCAAATAGTTTGTATCTACCTATCCTTGCTTAACACTATGTTGTGGGCTTTATTTTATAATCTGATGACACAAACTGCATAGAAGGACAGTCATACTGTTTCATCCATTTTCATATTAAACTTCACATGAATGGACAAACTCAAAAGTATGGTGTTATAAGAGCACCATCTTGTGGTGTTGTGTGGTTTACATTGTTGAAACAGAATCTGGGGGAAAGGGAACCAATACCAGAACAAATCTGGGCAAGAGTATGAGTTTAAGAAACTACTTAATGATAGTAAAGGAACTATCATTGTTTTCTCTCGTATGCGGTCTTTTTGGCAGGTCCTCAAGATATGTGAACTGCGCATGACGGACTTCCCAGTCAGAAGACTTGGAAGTGCTAAACGCCACTGTAACATCACTGCAACATGAAACTTGGCTAAAGGCAAGCTAGGATTCACTGCTAATATGCTAACAGTACGTATATCACAGTAACCATGAAAATATGATATCTTAAAATGTATTCACTCTCCCTTTTGTAGTAGACTTAAAAGAGTCCATTTTTGTGATCGTACCAGTCCCAAACCTACTTAGGCCTGAGAGCACGGCTTCCTTCCTTAGGGAACATTCTACACAGTTGTAAGCTGGCCTATCATCCTGTGCTCATGCTTGTCAATACTAAGTAATGTACTAACATGCCTGTTAGACTAAGTAATGACATGTCTTGGAGTCCTGGAGAAGACGATCTTCTTATTATTAATTAATATAGCTAATCAAAGGGAGTGAGAAGAGACTTCTTTTCATCTTTCCCTTGCCCAAGGCTCCTAGAAGGGTTTGCCCACTCCCTATAGTTATCTATGATTGCATAACAAATCATCCCCACATTTATGGGCATAAAACAACCAACATTTATTACCTCACAGTTTGGGGGGAGTCAAGAATTTGGGAGAGGTTTAGTGCATGATTCACATTGCACTCAGCATGTTGGCAGGGACTAGAATTGTCTGAAGGCTTGGTTGGAACTGGAGGACTTGCCTTCAAGAAGACAGCCCTAACCATTGGCAGGAGGCCTCTGTTCTTCACATGAAACTCTCCAAAGTCTCAGAATGTAGGCCTTTACAGAAGCTGCTCACACTTGACCTTCCCCTAGTGAGTGACCTGAGAGGAGAGGGGGAGGTAAAAACCACAGCATCTTTTATAACCTAGTCTCAGAAGTGATATGCCATCTCTTCTGCTGTGTGCTATTAACCCCACTGACCAAACCTGATACAGTACAGCAAAGCAAAAGTGCGAATACCAAGAAGCCAGAATCACTGGGGGACATTTTAGGCCTGACTAAAACAGTCACATACCTATTACATGAAAGTTACACTTATCCTCTCCACAAACTTTCAAAAGTCTATTATACCTTCAGCTGAAAATCCAGAATCTTTTTTTTCTTTTTATTTATTTATGTATTTATTTATTTTATTTTTTTACAAATAGTCTATTGTCAGGTCGGTTTCCATATAACACCCAGTGCTCATCTCCACAAGTGCCTTCNTTTGTATGTTAGGGCCCTTTTCTCTCTAGCTGCTTTCAAAATTTTCTTTGTCCTTGTATTTTGCCTTTTTTACTATAATATGCCGTGCCGAAGATAGATTCAAATTACGTCTGAGGGGAGTCCTCTGAGTCTTTTGTATTTCAACGTTTACTTCCTTCCCCAGGTTGGAGAAGTTCTCTGCTATAATTTGTTCCAGGACTCCTTCAGCACCTTTCCCTCTCTCTTCCTCTTCTGGAATTCCTATGATATGGATATTGTTGCGCTTGACTTTGTTGCTGAGCTCTCGAACTCTTCTTTCATGTTCCTGGATCATTTTGTCTCTTTTTTTCTCAGTTTCCTCTTTTTCTATAATGGTGTCTTCTAAATCACTTATTCTCCTTTCTGCCTCTTCAACCCGTGCATTGGAGGCCTCTAATTTATTATGTATCTCATTTATCGCATTTTAAAATTCATCATGCCTATTCTTATTCTCCATCTTGTCTGTAGCCATAGTTTCTTTGATGTCCCCTATGCTTTTTTCAAGCCCAGCTATTAATTTTATGAGTATTATTCTAAAATCTTGTTCAGTTATACTGCTTATATCTGTTTTGAGCAGTTCATTAGCTATCAGTTCTTCTTGGAATTTCTTTGGAGGAGAGCTCTTTTAATTCATCATTTTAATTAGCTTTCTGGCTTTTGTTAGTTTTAAAGACTTGTTATGCTCTCTGCACCTGTAAGCACTGCTGTATCCAAGAAGGCTCTTTGACTGTCCAGGGCCTATCCTTTCAGAGAGTTTTTTTCTTTTTTTTTTTGAGTGGTATCTCTTGGTCTCTCTTGTTGAGACCTTGGTTATTTTATTTTCCTACTCGTAGTGATATTTGGGACTCTCCACCATGTGTACTCTGGCTTGTTTCTTGAGGTAGCCATTAGAAGTCTTTCTCAGTGGATTCTGCGTCCTTTTTCTCCCAGTCTCTTGGGTTCTGTAAGGTTTTCTATGGCTTCAGATCTCTTCCGTGTGAGATATTGAAAATCCAGAATCTTACCTAACTCTGGTCTTGGTGTCGATGAGGCTCTTTAGGCATATTCCTGAAATACAGTCCATTTATTTTTTCAATCTAAGGATCTGTGAACTAAAGGGACAACTTAATCTGTCTCCCAACACCCCTGTACAGAATAGTGACACAGGAAGAGGAATGTCTTCAGGTCATGAAGAAGTCAAAGAGATCCACTTTTGTTATTTCTATTCAACACAGCACTGGAGATTCAGTACAAGTGTAGACAAGAAAAATGAACAGAAAACATCCAGATTATAAAAAAAAGAATTAGACCCCTCATATATTGCTGGTGGGAATTTACGATCATGTAGTTGTTGTGAAAAATAGTTCAGCAGTTCTTTAAAAAAATTAGACACAGGGGGAGCCTGAGTGGCTCAGTAGGTTAAATGTCTGACTCTTGATTCCAGCTCAGGTCATTATCTCACAGTTTCTGAGATGGAGCCCCACATCGGGTTCCACACTGACAGCGTGGAGGCTGCTTGGGATTCTCGCTCTCCCACTCTCTCTGCCTCTCCCCTACTCATGCTGTTTCTCAAAAATAAATAAATAAACTTAAAAAAAATCTTTAAAAAATTAGACACAGAGTTACCATGTGATTCAGCAATTCCGACCCTAAGTAAACCCATCAAAAACATAAGTTCAGATAAAAGCTTATATATAAATGTTCATAGAAGCACTATTCACAAGAGCCAAAAAGTGGAAACAACCCAAATGTCTATCATTTGGTGAATGGATAAACAAAATGTGGTATATTCTTATGGTGGAATGTCAAACAAAATAGAATTATAGCTAGTTAAGTAACAAGTTGGGATAAAATGAAATCATAAACATATTCAACCCAAAACAAAGCAGAAAAATAAAAAAATGAAAACAAAGAACAGATGAGAAAAATAGAAAACAAATATCAAAGCTGGTAAAATCTAACCATATCAATAATCACATTGATTATTGATCTAATCAAGGTCTAATTATCCCAATTAAATAAAAGGCAGAGATTATTGATTTATTTAAAAAATAATACTTGACTATATGATACCCAGAAGAAACATACTTCACATACAGACAAATTTAATTTATATATATATATTTTTAATATTTTCCCAGGTGTCCCAGGGAATATATATTTTTTAATATCTATTTATTTTTAGAGAGACAGAGAGAGAGTGAATGCTAGCAGGGGAGGGTCACCTAATTGACATTTATAAGGCATTACACCAGGGGCGCTTGTGTGGCTCTTGGTTTCGGCTCAGGTCATGATCACATGGTTTGTGGGTTCAAGCCCCATGTCAGGCTCCCTGCTGATAGCGCAGAACTTCCTTGGGATCCTCTCTCTCTGCTCCTCCCCTGCTCATGTGCTCTTCCTCTCTCAAAATAAATACACTTAAAAAAAACTAAGGCATTACACCAAAAAACACCAAACTTTATCCTCTTTTCAAATAGACATGAAACATTTACCTAGACAGAGCATATTCTAAGCCATAAAATGTTGGTCAATAAATTAAGGATTCAAGTCAAATAAAGTAACTTATTTGACCACAATGCAAAGAAATTAGAAGTCAGTAAAAGAAAGATATCTGGAAAATTCTCAAATATTGAGAAACTACATAGCACACTTTTAAATAAACTGTGATTAAAAAAACAAATACAAAAGAAAATCATAAAGCATTTATAAATTAACAAAAATAAAATATCCGAATTTGTGATATGCTGCTCAAACAAAACTTAGAGGGAAATTTATAGCACTAAACACCTGTATAAGAAAGGATCATATCAATGATCTTAACTGCCACCTTGAGTAGTAAATTAAACTCAAAGTAAACAGAAGAAAGTAAACAAAAACAAATGAACAAGAAACGATATGAAAAAAGAGAGAAAAACGTATGCAATAAAAAACTGATTGAGGGACGCTTGAGTGGCTCATTCAGGTAAGCATCTCACTTCAGCTCAGTCAGTCATGATCTCACAGTTGATGAGCTAGAGCCCTGCTTCAGGTGAGTTTGAGTCCCACTTCAGGTGAGCTAGAGCCCCACTCCAGGCTCCACACACACTTTCTATCTCTGCACCTCATGGTATTCTCTCTCTTTCTGCTGTTCACTCACTCATGTTCTCTCTTTTTCTCAAAATAAATTAAAAACAATTTTTTAAACCTGATTATTTGAAAAGATCAATCTAAGTGATAAACCTCTCATCAAACTGATGAGTAAAATGTATAAGACACAACCAATATCAGCAATGAAAGAAATGGACATGACTACAGATTTTACAAATAGTAAAGGATAATATGGTAGGTAATATTTTGACCAACTTATTCCAATAAATTCAGTAAATTAGATTAATAGGAAAATTCCTTGAAAAACATAAATTACTAGAGCTCATCCAGGAAGAAATGGACAAACTGAATAGTCCTATATCCATTGAAAAAATTTTATTTTAAACATTTTATACACCTTCCCATAAAACAAACAAACAAAACACCACCTACAGACTCAGATGGCTTCCTTGGAGAATTCTAGCAAATAGTAAATGAAGAAATAGTATGAATTCTACACAAACATCCAAAAATTTGAAAAGGAGAGAATATGTCCCAAAGACATTGTAAGAAAACTACAGCTCAACATCCCTCATGAATATAATGCAAAAAGTATTAATATGTAGTAAATTTATCCTAACAATATCTAAAAAGGTTAATACATCATGAATAAGTGAAGTTAATTGCCAAGATGCATGGTTGCTTTAACATTTGAAAATCAATCAGTAAAGTTCATATTTAAAAAACTCAAAAAGAACAACTAAATGAGCATACCTATAGGTGGAGAAAAAACATTTGGCAAAATCCAACATCCAATCTTCCTAAAATCTTTCAACAAACTAAGAATAGAAAGGAACTTCCTCAACTTGTTAAAGAGGATCTATAAAAACCCTACAACCAAAATCATTCTGAATGTTTTTCCCCTAACATCTGGAACAAGGTAAGGATGTCTCCTTTTAGATTTCTACTCAACATTTTACTGGAGGTTTTAGCCAGTATAATATGGCAAGAAAAAGAAATAAATGACATATAGACTATAACAGAAGAAATAAAACTGTCTTTATATTCAGAAGACAAAATCATCTACATTGAAAATCTAATGGACTCTCAGTTATAACTGAGATTATCAAGGTTGTAGAAAATAAAATCGACCAATTGCATTTCAACTTATTAACAATAAACAGTTGAAAACTGAAATTAAAAATATCACTTTCAGGGCTCCTGGGTGACTTAGTCAGTTAAGGGTCTGATTTTTTATTTCAGGTCAGGTCATGATCTCACAGTTTGTGAAGACCGAGTCCTGCTGTCAGTACAGAGCCTGCTTGGGATTCTCTCTCTGCCCTCCCCTGCTATGTCTCAAAATAAGTAAATAAACTTACAAAACAAATACTCATAATAGTATTAAAATATAAAATAGGAATAAGTCTGACACTTATGTGCAAGACATATAGAATTAAAAGATAAAACATGGCTAAGAGATTTTTGAAGATGCAAATAGTACTATGCTCAAGGGTTGAAAAACTCAGTGCTAAGATGTCAAATCTTTCCTAATCTAATCCTAAAGACTAATATTCATTACAATCCCAGTCAAAATTCCATTACGTATTTTTGCAGAAACTGGCAAGCTAATTATAAAATATATGTAGGAATGCAAAGGACCCTATAAGAGACAACTTAGAACTTAATTTTTTTTTTTTTAAAGGAAAAAAGTAACGTCACTACCTGAGGTCAAACTTAAAGCTGGTTATCAAGGCAGTGTGGATTTGGAACTCAAAAGACAAAGATCCATTAAACAGAAGAGAGTCCTGAAATAGTTCATATGTATGCATTTCAGTAGAGAAAGTATAGTCTTGTCAACAAATGGATACTTATTTTGGTCATATATATATATATATACATATATATATACCTCTTATACTATATTCAAAATTGAACTTTAAGCGGATCATAGACCTGAATGTGAAATTGAAAACTATAAACTTAATAGAAGAAAGTATAGGAGAAAGATCTGTATGCTCTTAGGTTAGGTAGATTTTAGATATGACATGGAAAATAAGATCCATAAAAGACAAATAATTGATAATGTGGACTTCATCAAAATAAAAACTAAGACACAGCTAAGTAAATGAAAGATAAGCTACACCCTGATTTAGCATTCCTATCCAGAATATATACCCTCAAATACCAATAATAAAACAGATGAACTCAAGTCATTTGTTTACCTAAGAAAATTTATGGATAGCAAACATGAAAAGGTCTTAAACATAATTAGTTAAGAGGGAAATGTAAATTAAAACCATGATATACTACTACTCATCTATCACAATGGCTAAAGTTACAAAGACTGATTATACCAAGTATTTTATTGAGAACATGAAGTAAATGGAACTCCCATACACTGCTGGTTAATGTAAAATGCTATAGCTACTTTGTAAAGAATTCTGATCTTTTCTTAAAAAGTTAAACATACCTATAGAATACAAGCATTCCTCTACTATTTAATGAACACGTATCACTTACAGGCTCCAGGCTCTGGGTTGTCAGCGCAGAGCTCAACGCAGGGCTGGAACTCAAACTGTGAGATCATGACTTGAGCCAAAGTAGGATGCTTAACTAACTGAACCACTCAGGTGTCCCAAGATCATCATTTCTAATAGCAAAAAAAACCAAGGTGTGTGTGTGTGGCAGGGGGTGCTGGAAGCAAATGTCCATTAAGAGGTGAAGGTATGAACAAACTGCTATATCCAACAGGGCACTGCTTAGTAAGAAAAATGAATTAACTACTGATGCACACAAAATGGAGGTATCTCTAATGTCTGGTGAAAAATCCATTTATACAAAATGCTAGAAAAGGCAAATTAATTAACACTGACAGACAAGTGATTACCTGGGGACTGACAGGAGGAATTACAAATGGGCAGGTAGAGAGGATGCCTGGGTGGCTCAGTCGGTTAAGCACCTCACTTCAGCTCAGGTCATGATCTCAGGGTTCAGGAGTTCAACCCCTGCCTTGGGCTCTGTGCCTCTCTCCTGGCTTGAGCTCTCAAAAAATGAACATTAAAAAAAAATGGGCAAAAAGAAATTTGGCTATATTTACATTCATTACCTTAATTGTAGTGATGGCTTCATGTGTGCATATATATTAAAATGCCAAATAATACTTTGAATTTTGTCTGTTTTCCTCAATAAAGCTACTTAAGACACACCCATAATCTATTTAAATCCTCTACGCTTCTGCTGAAAAGAAAGGAAAAGGCCTTGAGGGTCTTTTGTAGCTCTGTTGAGAATTGGAGGCCCGCTCTTAAATGTTCAGGACTTTTTGTCTGAGTTCAAACTCCTAGAATTTCACCATATTCATAATTGAGACCAAAATATATTATACTTTAGAATTAAGGAATAAAAAATATGTATCCTTGTCCTGGAATCTTATTAGAACAAGTGTTCTGAATGCAGTCAAAGCTAACATTCTTACCTTACAATACAGTCTCGGATAGTTTCCTAATTTAGCTGTTTCTAAGATTAAAATGTTTACCAAAACAAAAGGTTCACACTACTAAGCTTGTAACAATTTTATTCATAACACGTACAAAACTTACATTTACATATATATATATATATACACACAAAAAAGATCTTTATTTTCTTACCTTGACATAAAAAAATACAGAAGTATTTACATATGTACAAAAATATTAAAACACACAGACTTACAAATAGGAAAAAGCAAGATAACACAAAGTGTACTTTTTAAGAACATGTACACACTGAAAAAGAGGTTAAAGAAAGATAACAAAACATTTAAATTAACAGACTCCAAAGTTATTTCAATAGGTATTAATTTGGTAGGGCAAATAAAATGTCTCAAATGCTAATAGATGGTGAACAATATTTAAGATATCTAGGTAAAATTACACGGTCTTCCTTTACCATAAAAATTGAATCAATTTTATTTTATACCAAATTACAAATATCAGATAACTACTTTTCCTTTTTTCTTAAAACATATAATTTTCTGATTTGTACTGAGAATTTTAAACTTTTTCAAACTAAATTGTAAAATATTTTAAGAGGTTGTATATTCTCTTTACTCAAGGGGGAGAAAATCCAAAGAACTACAATGATTTCAACACAAAATTGGAAATCACAATACATTTACTTTTTTTTAAATTAAAACCTAACATGTTCTAACTAATGTTCACAATCAGGTACAAAATTGATTTAACAAGAGATCACAATCGTCGTAAATTCTTCTTGCTTGTTTTAGTACCCGGCAGAGGACCTACTTTATAACTGGCTTTTAGGGGTTTGCCATTTGAACATTCGTTGGTGGCATGATAATTACACAGACACCTTGTACAATAATCAAACCCACAGCCTTCTCGTTTGCAGACTGCCCGCTGTAAATAGCAATCATATTTCGCAGGTGAATTACAGCGAACACAGGCTTTGAGGCTTTCATTCTCTTTCAAAGTCTTGGCAACCTAGAAAGAAAATCCATAAACAAATTTTAATAAGAATTGAATGTAATTTAGTTGGTAAAGACAAGAAGGGCATCTCTCAGCCTTCCCCAATACATGAATAAAGCACCAATGTCACAGGTAAGTCAATTTCTGCCCTTAAGGAGCTCACTGTTTAATGAGTGAGATAATATCACTTGTCAACTGGTCCAGTGACTTACATGTCAATGCCTAACTTAAATGTCCCCTTTACTGTGAAGTCTTCCTAGTGTTACTAGGAGTTGGTTGCTTTCACTTCTAGCTTTTTAGAGGCACCTATCACATTATATGGCATTTATTTTTTTATTTTTATGTAGCCATTTTCCATTCTAGATTACAAGGCTATGAAGGGTACTATGTTTTCTTATCCGTGAATTACCTATTATTGAGCAGATGCTCAATAACTGCTTTTTGAATCGTTACATGTTGTTTTAGTCATTATGTAATGAACACTTAGAAAATTAAACTTCACTATAATTTATACTTACAGACCAACATGAAGGCAGTCAATATTTCAAAGATGCATTCATAGGTAAGATTATGTTTTTATAAATTAAGCTTGCCAAATTATCCACGTGTTGAGTAGAACTTATAATACACATTACTCAATGATTTGAAGGTACAATAGGAGGGCTTCAATTTCTGAAAGCTGGCCTTTTTCAGTTTAGTTCTTGTCCATAGATATTAAAGGCAGCAATTGTGAAACGTAGTATTGAATAAGTTTGGTGAAATTTTAAAATCAAGGTTTTCGTAGCATTTCCTAATTAGATCTCAACATCACTGAGTAGTCATAAAATAATGTCAAATGATTTATTATTTTTTGCGTAGAAAGGTATCTCTGTACTTTCCTAATTTGATAATACTTGAGTTATAAATTGTTTCTTAGTTTCTAATATTTTTGAGAGCAGAATGAAGGGGGACAGAAGATAACGTCTCCATTAATAATTCCCTAGTAGTTCTAATTATGCTATAATTAAATTTAAAGCTCTCCATTTCTTACTCTAAACCTTTTTAACAATAAATGCCCCATAAATTTCTAGTTTATTGACAAACAAAAAATTACCTCAGAGAATTCACTGTGTCGACTGTAAGTAGAACCTTTCTGATCACCTGGATGGGATAACTTGGTTTGAGCATCTTTTTTGGGGTGAGCCTGGGCTGCTGATTTTTGAACAGAAGCTAATGCAGTTCTGAACATAACATATTCTCTGGTTGAAGCATGTGGTGAAAACTTAATGTTCTTTTCCTAATTAAAAAAAAAATTTTAATAGGACTTAAAAATATCCTCCTATATTCTCAACAATCAGGCATTTTTATTGTTTGTACATGTAAAACAGGGCAAATGAGAACGTAAAAGATTTATCACTATATTCAATTTACCTGCACAAGCTTAAATTTAGCCACATACAACTATTCAAATACTGACAGAAACTGCAAACCAGAATTTGTGAGAAAGCACTAAATATTTAATTCATGATTTATAAAGTACTAATGCCAAAACAAAAAGTCATTGTTTTAATCACCAGTAAATTATAAGTCATGTTTAAGTATCACTTTGATCTTATGCGTGGATTCAAAACAACCTTTTAGATTAGAAAACTTTTCATTAATACTACCTTATCAATAAAGAAACTGAACTTAAGTAATACTTGTCTAAAGTTATACAGCTAGTAAGTAGCAGCACCAAAATTCAGACTCAAGTCTGCCAACTGTTAGGCCTGAAATTTGAATCATGTACTGATATTCTCAGAAACATCTCCTAAATTTGGGAAATGGATTCTTTTCTGCATTAAGAATGTTCAATATGTTGGTAACGTAACTGAAAAAATACAAATTGCAATGACGATTAGCTATATAATCAACTCTTGTTATTAGAGAACTGACCAATTTTCCCTTTTTTACTTTTGGGCATTCCATTTCTAGAAAGAACCCAAGAAATAATGACTTAGGTGGAATTCCTTTCCCTTTGTCTTTGAATTCTGTTTAATGAGTTCTAGTGAAAAGCTGAAATGTCTTGTGAATGTAAAGGATTTCCAGATTATCTGTTATCTGTCCTATGTCCCCCTATTTGTAAAGATAAACACGAGCTATATTTTAACGTAATGTTCGAAGATGTTTTAAAAATGAAAACATCAACTGCAAAGACTTACATTAACTCTCTCTATTGCTTTATTGTATAACTGCAATGCTCTCTTATCATCTTCTAGGATCTTCTTCCAAGTTGTGCTCACTTTAGACACACTGGAAAAGTAAAAGGTTATAAAGGAAACAATTAAGGCATCACAAAGAGGTAAGAGGAATGAACATACTACAGAAACACTAACAGTGTAAAAAAGAAATTTCTATTAGCAGTGCTTCTCAAACCTGGTTATACTTTAGAATTGCCTATGCACTGAAGATTTAAGGATGTCCCACGTCTAGGCATTTGGGTTTAACTGGCTTAAAATGGCAGCCAGGGTCCTGTTTTTAAAAGCTCCTTATCAAGTCATTCTAAGTGCATCTACCCTTAAGAACCATTGCAACCATTCCCTGGTACTTCATTTTTTCACAATATCTGCAGACATCAAATATAAGTAGCTCCTATTGTATATATGACACCATGCTAGCTATTTGATATCAGTAAAAGTTGTAGGCAAATTTCAAAGTACTCTAGGACACACTGCAATTAGTAGGCATCAATTTCAAAAACCCATTTTTGTTAACAAAAAAAGAAGCTGTGATGCCAGTGGATCCCTCAAGAAAGTAGCCAACAATAAAAATTAATACTTCTGTTTAGCTTTTGCTATTTTTCATAAAGACCAGTGATAAGTACCTCTAAAAATTTTTCCAAAAATGCCAAAAGTGCACCTGGTTGAGTGGGATCTAATCCAATAACCTTATTATAATTATCTTGTTACCTCATCCTAACTGATCTCTGGTAGAATGAGGAAGAATGGGTAATACGAGGTTTCTAAGAAAACAGTTACAATCAGATCCACTTGTGGGTTTCCATATTTTTATCACTGTCAAACCTAGGAGAGCCGTACATTAAAAATGATCTAAAAATGTCAGCAACTATTTCATACTCTCAAGCGTAACAGAACTCATAAAGCCTACGACTAGACCTATACACCAGAACTAGGCTGTTGTTTTAGTTAAGTAGGTATGATGTTTTTCAGAAACAAAAATTCCAATTAAAATAGTTTCCTAATAGTATAAATATGAAATAACTGGATTAAATACTTACTCTAAAATTTTTCTGTCATCTTAATGGCAAACAAGTGGTCAAATACCAGCCATCAGGCAGTCATTACCTCAGTTAAACAATGTAAAAGACTTCCCTCTATGTCTTTGTATGAGCTGGTAGTGCTGAGCCATTAACAAAAATGTTTAGTGGATTATACCAACACTCAAAGCAACCATACTTACTTGATTAAATCCATATCATTGAGCTGTGTTAAAATATTTGCTAGGAGATGTCTGAGTCCCCTTCGAAAGAGTTCACTGAGGATATCTACATATTCTAGGCCCATTTTCCTGCCAATTATATTCTGTAGTCCAAAATTTCCACTGAATATACATTCTTTCAGTTTCTCCCAATCTATTTTAGGATTTCGCTTGGCATTCTTTTTTAATGTTGAACAAACCATTTTTGCAAAGTGAAGAGCCGGCAAGTTTTTGCTGGGATATTGGTCTGGGCTTTTCATCTGAAGCAGGTGAGACTGTGGACTGTCACTGAAATTTTCCAAGGGAAGGCCACTCTCTTCATGTTCACTGAAGCCACTTTGCTGGGAAAATGAAGTATAGCCACTGTCTTCATAAGGTCCACTGGTCTCTAGTTCTTCTATCTCATTTGAACTATCAAGTATTTGTTGCACATGTTGATTTTCCTTGTTATGAAAGAGCTTGTTTTCATTTTCAGATTCAAGTTCTACAATCCTGGGGCTCACAACTGGTGACCCAATATCTGATAACCTTACATAGTCTTTAATGCAATCTTTATAAGAACCTTCCAAATATGCAGGAGTATAGGAACCTTGTCTTCCACTATCATCAGGCTTTACTAATTTAAGTCCAGAATGAATATGGTTATAGCTAAAATCACATTTCATTTTGACAGAAAGAGTGGAACTTTCTTCTTTACAACCTACAAAAAAACAAAACAAAGCATTTAAATTTCACACGTCTACTTCTTACATTGGGATATACAAAGGTTTAATTACTTTGCATTCTCTCAGCACTACATAGCTATGAAATTATCCAAGTTTAATTACTGAGATGTGACAATGAAGAAATACTACTTAAATCTTTTAGTAAGTACATATATCTTATTCTCAAAAGGGTACCTCAGAAGACTGCTAAATGCAGTATAATTGTACAATTATGTATAATTGTAACATTTGGCTTTTAGAAAGTCTGTATCTGAGTAAAAAATATTGGAAAAAGGGAGTATTTAATAAATGTGGTTATGGAACAAACAAGGTAATGTGATACATTGAGTGGAGTCTGAAGTCAGAGAAATCCTCATAGTAATCACAAACACTTCTACAATCTCTGGACTTGAAATGGCATTAAAATTAGCTCTGACTTAAGCATAACCCAAACCGATGACAGTAAACATGTTAAAGACCAATGGAGATGGGGAATGTGTAGGAGTTAAAATAATTTTGTTAAAAGAAATAGATATTTATATTAAGAGTTAAACATTAGCAATTATAAGTCTTAACAATAATTAATCAAGAAATCTGTAGATAAGCTTAGAGAAAAGAACCAAAGTCAATAAATTTAAATACTCATAAGTTAAAAATCTCCTTGAAGTTCCAGAGCTCTCATCTCTAAGTTTTATTTGGATCAGTGGTATGGGTGACAGTCTGATATAAGTATTTGTCTACCTTACTGGATAATAAAACTCAAGCACAGGGACATCTCCTTTATTTTGCCTAATATACAAGGCTAATGTACTTGTTATTCAGCATAAAAAGGAAAAACAAATTGTGATACTATTAACAAACTATGCAATTAGTTTGTTCAACTAAGAAATCTGCTAAGCTATAAACGAACAGGCAGCACTTAAAAAATATCTTTACAGCAGCATTTCTCAGTCTCTGCATTACTAACATTTTGGTTTGGATAATCCTGTTGTTGGGGGCTGTCCTGTGCATTTTAGGATGTTTAGCAGTCTTTGCCCATTTGATGTCATTAGCAGTCTCTACTCCCTGTAGCACAATACAAAATGTCTCCAATCACCAGTCATTAACAAATTTTGGGTGGGGAGAAGCAGTGGTGTCAAATGTCTTCAATACCTCAGTTGAGAACTACTGCTTTCAAGGATAGCTAGGATTCTGTCAGGCAGTAGAGGCTGGAAAAAGCATTCACTGAAGGTAACTTGAACAAAAGTACAATTCTGGGAAGGAATATAATAGATAGATAGGTTCAGAAACAGTATTTAGCATTATTGAACACAGAGTATATGAATAGTATATGCTTCAAATGTATTCTACACCTACTATTACCCCTGCCAGCCAATCACAGGTAGGTAACAATTTATCTTAAGTGTATGTACCAGTCAGATTGTTTAGTCTGTAGTAAGTATTGGTAATCTGTGTATGTTAAATTTTACAGTTTTTATATAGAGCAAAACCTTTAATTACTAAAAGGGCACCTGTAGGGAGATGTCTTTCTAAATTCCTAATGTTTAACCAGTGAAAGACACATACTATATACTTCAGAACTCCACCAGACCTTGGATTAGCCCTAAAAAACTCATTTCAAACTAAGTTCAAGTATATAAAAAGCAAATAAAGAATAAATAACATTTACTAATACCAACATTAATCATAATGCTTGAACAAATTATTGAGGGGTTCTCTTCCACCTGGAAGATTAAAAAATTCCAGAACAGATTGTTTTAATTTTTGCCTCAAGAATTAAGTATGATTTACATATGACTGACCACATTTTTTCTGAGGATAAAAAAGCAGAAGGCACCTACTTACAAAGACACACCTTTTACTTTGTTTAGCTGCCTAAAGGGAAGAGGCCTGAAAAAGGACTTCAGACCTCTTTAATTCTTTTCAAAAGCATTCTTCCTCTGTTCATTTTAGTTAGCAGAGTTCGGTCACTGAGCTATCCCATAGAACCCTTCCTTCCATTTAACACCACTCTTTGAACATGAAATTCTTTAAAATTTAGAGCTAATGATGATTCAAACATCTTACAATTGTTTAAAAAAATTTTTTAAGTTTATTTATCTTGAGAGAAGTGAAGAGAATCCTAAGCAGGCTGCAGGCTATCAGTGTGGAGCCCAATGTGGGGCTACATGGGGCTCAAACTCACAAACTATGAGATCATGACCTGAGCCAAAACCAAGAGCCAGATGCTCAACTGATTGAGCCACCCCAGCACCCCAAAATTGTTTTTAAATGCTTATTTACTTTTGAGAGAGCGCAAGTGGGGAAGGGGCAGAGAGAGGGAGGGAGGGAAACAGAATCCGAAGCAGGCTCTGTTCTGTCAGCGCAAAGCTGGATGTGGGACTTGAACTCAGGAACCATGAGATCATGATCTGAGCTGAAGTCGGAAGTTCAACTGACTGAGCCACCCAGGTACCTCCAAACATCTTATAGTTATTTATAAGTTTACAATTTCACTCAATCCTCACAACCTTCTGATGTAGGGTGAAGAGTTTATTATAAATTTATTCATTTATTTTTACAAAGAAGGGGGTGGGGGGTCCAGGAAAGCTGGGACCTTGAGGTTCAGCTAAGTAGCTTGCCCACAATTTCACAGGTAGTTAAGAGAGATAGATTACCCTTCTTGACTGTATTGGTGTTCATTCCATTACTTTATCCTGGAAAGTGAGGCAAAAGTATATATATAAAAAAGTATACATATAGGCTCGTAGAGTTTGGGGTTATAATCCAATACTACATTATGTTGTTGCTCAAATGGTTTCAGCTTTCATCACTGTGTAAGTTTACATCCACTTGAAATACTTCCATTATTTTGTTTTTGGAGCATTTCTTACTTTCTGGCATGACAAGATGTTCCAGGCTCACCTTCTATTTTCCCTGTTCCAGCCATAGAATCACTTGTTTCTCCAAGGAACTCTAGTTCCTTTTATTGGTTCCAAAATGCTGGTTGTAGATTTAGTTTTAAAATGTAAAATTATGTAATATACCTTAAGGTTGGAGAGTAGAATGGCCTGTAGAAATTTTAGGGTAGACTGGATTTTACTCATTGTGTAATAAAGAGCACTGAGGGGTTGAGTTCAGGTATCTGGTTTACATTTTAAAAAGATCACTGGCAGCTGTAGAGAATGGACTGTAGAAGGTACAAGTGGAAAGAGGAAGGCTAGTCAGAAGTGCAGATCACAGGAGTCCAGGCAGTTTGGGTAACTGATACTAGGATGACTGCAGTGGAAATGAAGATAATTGGGTGGATGGGAGATGTATATAGGAGAATAAAGTCAACAGAAATTGCTCATGCTTTGGATGTGAATGAAGACCAAGTGGAGTAAAAAAACAAAAACAAAACCAAAAACCAAACCCTGGAGTTTAAGTCCTGAGCATCTAAGCTATAAAGTGTCATTTGCTGAATCCGGGGAAAACTGAGGCAGTTAATGTTTAAAGCCTCTGTTTTCCCATCTACAAAATGGGGTTAAGAACTTAAAACTAGACTAAAAGTATGGCAGAGTCCCATCACACATGGTATTCGTATCACATTTTTAAAACAAATCCCTTTGTAATTCTTTTATTGCAAATCATAAATGTTTTAAAAGTAGCAAAATATATTCCACATTATGTATTACAGATTATATCACTCTTCCGAGGAATCAGTTCCATCTTCAAGTAAAAATACTTGCTCAGCCTTTTGGCTAGATTTGTGACATTTCCTTTCATTTTTTCTAAATGGAGGTACTAATAATCTGCCTCATGTTGTTGAAGATTCAATCTACTGCATTTTTTAAACATCACTTACTCATCACTGTCCAGTCATGAAAAGGCAGTATTGCAGTTAATTGTTCAAAGTTTGATCTTCCATTTAACTTTCCAAGGCAGAAGTGACACTCCATACTGAAATACCGTAAACAGACTACAATGCTTAAATATTTTTACAGCTACCCCAATGTTAAATGATTAAGTTCTACAATCGCCAATACCTAGAAAATAATCACCATGTGCCCAATGTTAACCATGGCTACTCCTTAAGAATCTGAGACCCCCAAGGCTTGCAGCCACAGACAACAAGTCAGCCATAATCTCTAAGAGAAAATTTTTAGAAAAACCTGCCTTCGAAACTACTTGGATGCGACAGATATTTAATCTCATTTTCTCAAATTTGTAAACAGGAGATAGCAAATATTCTGAGGAGCAAAATGGTAATCCCAGACAAACTGGAATTCAGTAATACAAAAAACACTTAAAGCCATCAAGCCTCAGAAGTTCACGGGGAGCCTTAGGCTGGAGGGTCTTCTAGAAAGAGACCTGTTAAAGCTAGGTGTTCTTTTTCCTTCCAGTCTTCGGCATCTTTCAGAGATTGCCTAATCCCGCAAAAATGGAACTAGTTAAAAAATACTTTTTTTGGTAATTTCTGAGGCAAAATAAATGCATTTGGATCTCTTTCCAGAGAGCAACAAAGAGGGTAAAGATGACCGTTGGGGTGCCTTCCACTGCATCCGAGTTTTGGAATAAAGGCCTATCTAGGGCTTCAGGAGCACAGTAAGAAAATAGCCAGTTCTGCGTTTCTCAAGCCATCAGGTACAGGAGGGCAAATTCACGGTTCTGTATTAAAAAGGCCCCCCCCCCG
>NW_027532015.1:490480-510495 GCF_008692635.1 Crocuta crocuta | reverse complement strand
CCACGGCACATCTGGCCTCCCCTCCCCGAGCCCCGGCCTTGTTTCCCCGGGGCCGCAGGAATCGCCGCCGCCGCCCGCCCGCCCGGCCCGGCCTGAGGCGCACGCCCGGCCTCGGGAGGCTGTCGGATTCGGTCGCAGCCGCCCCCCAACCCCGCAGACCCTTCCAGGAACGCGTGCTCCCGCACCCTCTCCTCACTCACTGTCTGAGGGCCGAGGGCGGCCGGCGGCTGTCAGGTCGCTGCAGCTGCAGCGGCAGGAGCTGGAGGGGGGCCGTGGAGAGCAGCGGCAGGGGCGCTGGCTCATGCCAGTGAAAGTGGGGGTGGGGGGCTCTGCCTCAGGTGAGGGAACAGCTGCCACACTAGAAGATCCGGCCGTCCGCTTCACGGAGCTGTATCTCCTAAAAGGCGCCAGCTGGTACTTTTAAAATCTTTGAATTTGGTGCCCAAATCCGTACGGCCCAATGGGGTGCGTAGCTCGCACGCGCGCTCCAATAGGAAGGCAGTAGGAGGGGCGTCCTCACCCACGCCCAATTAGAGGCGGTAGAGGCGGGGCCGAGCTGCGAGGCCCAACCTCCCTTCTTCTAGCCGGCTCCGCGCGTCCGGAAAGATGCTGCGGCAGGGGAAGGGCCTGGAGGCGGGGCCTCTGAGCGCGGGGATGCCACGGCCCAGCCGCACGTGGAGGTAGCCTACCACGCATGCGCGCACCCGCCAACCTTCCCTCCGACTTGCGAGCCCGTCTCCTCCAAGTCCTAACTTCATCCTGAAGGCAGCTCCGGCTTCTGTCTGAAGACTGCCAGTGGTTATAAAGCGTAGCCGACTTTCTTCGATCAGCACACAAGCGGGTGTTTGGTGAGCGGCGACTCCGGTCGTCCGGGAATCCAGCCTTTCCGGAAGACAAGCCCTGCCCCCAGCACTCCCCAGCCACTTAGCCCGCCTCTCTATGATTTGGGCGCGCTCCGCTCTCCCTCTCAGTTTCGCCCCTCCCTCTGCCCTCGGCGTGTGCGCAGGCGCCTTTGGCAGGCGGTGGCTGCGGACTTGGCGGGTTGGCGCGTGCGCGCTAGGGGTCCCAGCCTTTCCCTCCGGCGCTGGTGTGCGTCTGGCTGGGTGGTTGCGTGTGCTTCCGGGCGCTCGCCGCCGGTCTCGCAGCTGCCCTGGCTGAAGACCTGGGGCTGCGCGTCCCAGCGGCCCTCCCGCGGTGGGACAGTCACTTCTTGTAAGCGTATTTATTTGTATTTTCAACCACAGTTCTCCAGCCACCGCTGCTTTGTACGGACGTTAAGTTAATTAGACTTTATGTGTGCTTTCCCGGGTTTATTTACCTCAGGGGCCAAACGCGAGAGACAGCAGTCCTGCCCCCAAATAAGTACATTTATAAAACGTCCTGCCGTGGGAGCTCCAGTTCCCACACTCTATAGGGCTGGGGTCCTTAGGCCAAGGGAATGATTTTCCAGTGATGTCAGGAATGGGTCGAAGTATTTATTAAAGCCTTCGTTTACCACCGGCACCATAGTATTAGCCCTGCTGAACTTTTCAGCCCGAGTGTGAGCTTAACTGGTGACCGTGCACTCCTTGCAGTCAGCCTTCCGGCCACCGCGCAGGGAAGCTACCGGGTGTGAACTCCAAAAAGTCGGATCCCTTGTCTTCTGGTTCTTTTGGGTTCTCCTTATCTCTCTGCAGCCTTGGGGGAGAGTTAACGCCTGACTTCCGGTAATTGCGCAATTATGTTGGTTGCAAGTCCTAGTGAGGGCGGGGATCGGGAGGAGTTGTGCACGTGCCGGGTGGGTCCCGTCGTTCTGTATGATTTTGATAGTTGATCGCGGTGTTTTGCATTACCTTTCCTCTTTGAGAATGTTACTTTCATTTAAGATTTTTCTGGATTACTGAAATTTGGGCGTCCCCTTAACTTTTGCATCTGGGTGATGTGTCCCACTTAGCCCGGTCTTCGAGCTAGGTCTTGGAGATACAGGGTTGAAAAGACAAAAACCCCGTCTTTCGAGGAGTTTTCATACCAATGGGACAGAAACTGACAGTAAACAATTTTAGTTCAGGGAAGAGCAATATAAAACTAGGTTATTGGGTAGAGAGTGGGCGGTAGGCGCATTGGTTACTGACTTTGGGTGGGCCAGAGGGTGTGGGAGGCTTTGGACCAAGATCTGCCTGTTGAGTGGGCCAGTGCAAAGGTCGGCTTAGTAAACGGAGGGCGGAGACTGGAAGTGCTTGGCTTGTTCCAAGGCGATAAGGACGTCTAGAGCGCACTGAGTGAGTGCTACAGATTAGGTCGGAGAGGTGGCAGCCAGATCCTGTTTGATTTTGTAGGTTTACATGTTGGGTTTGGAGTTTCTTTCTACTGCAGTGGTAGTTATTGGAGGGATTTCAGGGAGGGAGTGATTTGTTGAATGGATGTTAAAACTATAGTAGTTTTTTGTCTTATAGGCATTTTGTAACTATTAGCCTTTAATTCTCACAATAACCTTGGCATTAAATTTTTTTTATTGTGTGTGAAAGTTAATTCTCACAGAACTACACATCTCATAAGCAAAAGTTCCCAATCCTGTGTTTTTTTTTTTTTTTAATCCTTATTTTTGAGAGAGCACAAGTGGAGTAGGGGTAAGGAGAGGAAGACAGTGGATCAGAAGGGGGCTCTTGGCTGACAACAGCTAGCCCGATGTGGAGCTTGAACTCACAAACTGAGATCATGAATGGAGCCGAAGTTGGACCCTCAACCAACTAAGCCACCCAGATGCCCTTTCAAATCCCATTCGGCTGGATAAGTCCTTGTACTTTACTCCTTTGCTGTAGGCCTGATTGTAGTTCATTTTCACATTACTTCCCCATTTGACCGTCAAGATCTTTATTCCTCTTTTATTTTCAGATGTAGACAAATATATGAAATTTGAGGGTAGGAAGGGTTTCATTAAATTAAGCACCTGGACTGTATTGGATCTTAACCACTGTTTAAAAGGTGTTCTCCAGCGATTATTTCTTTTTTCAGGAAAAGACTAAGATCTATTATTGGAAAAGTTAAAATTACTGCAGCAATATAAGGCAATATACATAGCTGAGCATATTTTATTGCACACTGGAATAGTTTATCAAAGTTTCAGTCTATTATTTAATGTTGATTTTAAATGTTAGATTACTGAAATATTATTTTGAAATACTTTTCACTGACAAATAACTTGTTCAGTAGATTCATGAGCACCTGTCAATTTCACTTTGAGTCAGAAACTTAGAAAGGGCCATTTTGAATTTTACTAGATATCAACAGGTGTTATGTACCTCTTTCTTCCTGTTGAGTTTTTAGGTGCAAAACGAAGCAAGAGTTGCCCTCTTCTAGCAAATCCTTTTTAATTCATTAATTATTTAGAGAGAAAGAGAGAGTGAGCAGGTACACACATGGGGGAGGGGCAGAGAGAATCCCAAGAGGCTACTACACACTGCCAGCACAGAGCCCAATGTGGGGCTGGAACTCAAGAACTATGAGATCATGACCTGAGCTGAAGTTGGATGCTTAACCAACTGGCCACCCAGGTGTCCCTCAGCAAATTCTGATTGCAAACCTACAGCATGCAAGACATAGGGAGTATGTGGAAATAACTGGGACATGGTACTTGCCCTGTGCTTCCTAACTGGGCCTGCCACCTAGTAGACATAACAGATGCTCAGTAAATGATCTTTGAATAAAAGCATCATTGAGTATAGATAGAGAGAAGGAGACAAAGTGTATAAGACGTAGCTATAATGCAACACTGGGTAAATCAAATACATCTGGTCACACTGGGAATTTTTAGAGAACAGAGGAGTTACTTTTATATGGCAGGATAAGGGAATAATTTGTTAGATAAGATTTCTCATCCTCAACACTTTATATTTTGGGCCAGATAATTATTTGTTGTGGGGGGCTATCCTGTGCACTGTACGGAGTTTAACAGCATCCTTAACCTCCAACTCTTGCTGTCACCAAACTGCCAAATGTCCCGTATGGGCAGGCAGGCTACCTCTAGATGAAAACTACTTGCTGCTGGGAATGTCTTGAAGGACTGGGGAGGACGGTGGCATGGCATAAAGAACATGGGGAGAAAGCTGAAGTGCAAGTGCAATTATCAGGAAAAAAAATGAATTTTATGTGACATAAGGGTGGCAGTGAATAAAATGGGCCGTAAGGGTGGTAGTGAATAAAATGAAATGATGCTGGATATGGATATAGATGTACTATATGCTTCCTTGGTTTGAAGAATGAAATTCAATATTCAAGATCCTTCACAATCTCACTCCAACTTTTCTAATTATGACCTATTAGAACAGGTAAAGAGAAATTAAGTAACAATACGTTGTAATATTCAGTAACATAAATATATCCCTTTGATTCAAAAAGGAAACCTAAAAGACCTGAAAGAAACAAACGAGGAGACAAAAGCTTACGTGGGCCTTACGCATGAACTGCATATAGTCTAATTAACAAGTCTTGGCATATTCTTGAATTGCATAGGTCACTGCAAGCTGTTTTCATCAAATGTTCTTGTGAAGATAGAGTGTTCTTCATGAACAGATCGTTACAAGAGAAACTGAAATTCTCTCATGATCGTATTTGATAACTTTTGGCCAGTTTTATTTATTTTAAATATTTTTATTTCTAGGAGAGAGAGAGAGAGAGAGACAGCGTGAGCAGGGGAGGGTCAGAGAGAGAGGGAGATACAGACTCCGAAATAGGGTCCAGGCTCTGAGCAGGCAGTCAGCACAGAGCCCGACACGGGGCTCGAACCCACGAACCGCGAGATCATGACCTAAGCGAAAGTCGGACGCTTAACCGACTAAGCCACCCAGGCGCCCCACTTTTGGCCAGTTTTAAAATTCTAACCGCTTTACTGAGTTTTCTCAGTAAATAGTAAACCTGCTATTTCTTAAAATAATAAGGTGAGATAATAAATTACTCTGAGGTTACTGCAAGCTAGGGCTCTAAAGGAAGTCTGGCTAATTAATACAGGTTGACTTAAGAAGGAGGAGACACATTACCTCACAATAATATACTTTTAAATTTATGTATGTAAATATAGGGAATTAATGGAATGTCTTCTAATTCTTTAACCGTTTAGTGATATAACCTTAATAAGTCATTTTATTTCTCTGGGAATCCTATCTTGTTGTAACTACTATAAATTTAACATTTATTATCTACTACATAGAGCTCTTCTCATAGTTGTAGTCCTTAGTTTATGTTTTCAAAAACTAGAGTCAGCATTTCCAGCTTTTTTCTCTTCTTTATGGGGTCACTGACCTTTCCTATAGCTCTTTCCTCCCCCCTCCTCTCCCTTCCTCTCCTTGTAGTTAAACGTTTTATTTACTACTCTTCCTTGCAGTAAGGAGCACATGCACCATGGAAGAACCATGGGGATGTCTCCTGTTGTTTCTTTAAATGTTTATTTCCTTTTCATAGAGAGCACAAGAGGGGGAGGGGGAGAGAGAGAGGGAGACACACAATATGAAGCAGGCTCCAGGCTCTGCACTGTTAGCTCATAGTCTGACACAGGGCTTGAACCCACAAACCGCAAGATCATAACCTGAACCGAAGTTGGATGCTCAACTGACTGAGCCACTCAGGCACCCCTCGTTTTTTGTTTTTTTTTAATTAACATTGATTTATATATGAGAGACCAAGAGAGACAGAGCATGAACAGATAAAGATACAGAATCTGAAGCGGATTCCAGGCTCTGAGCTGTCAGCACAGAGCCTGATGTGGGGCTGGAACCCACAAATGGGAGAACATGACATGAGCTGAAGTCAGACTGCCTCTCCTGTTTCTTTATCAAAAACAGTAAGCACTTTTTATTCGCTGTTGTCCTCAACACCAAGCTATGTTTTACAGCTGTGTAGCCTCAAGCAGACATTCCCAAGTTTCCTTCCCTTTTAGGCCCCAATTCTCTGGAGTCCCATCTTCTCAAAAAAGAGCTAATCATAACCAGGCATCCTGTGGAAAATAAGAGCCACTGAACTTCTTTTAAATCTTATGATGAAAAAAATACTGATAAAGATTCTACTGATTTAGGGGCACCTGGGTGGCTCACTTGGTTGAGCACTGGACTCTTGATTTCGGCTTAGGTCATGATCTTGTGGTTCTTGAGATTGAGCCCCGAGACTCAGGCTGACAGCGCACAGGCTACTTGGGATTCTTTCTCTTTCCCTATTTCTCTGCCCCTGCCCTGCTTACACACATGTGCTCTCACTCACAATAAATAAACTTTAATTATTAAAAAGAAACGATTATACTGAGTTAGCTTTAAGCTCACTTTCAACAATAAATTCTCTCACAAGAGTGAAGTCCTTTTTCTCATCTGTCAATGTATTTCAGAGAATCAAATACATCTCAGAACATCAGAGCATTCAAACTTGGCTTATTTAGTACACATTTTAATGACAAAAATGCTAAGTCAGAGGAAAGGGAGGGAGTATGCAAAACTAGCTGAGTCTTAAGCTCCAACTTCCAGTTTGTAGGAAAGTTGACTATGATTTGAGGAACAAGTTAAATGACACTGTACTAGCTTGATTTCTCAAATGAAAATTCATTGCAGTGTCATGGAAAAAAGGGGCAGCAGTTGGCAGGGCTATTCTAGACTTAAGCAGTGTAACCACCAGATTCCATATGGGATTCTTACTTGGATCCTGGTCTGAAGAAGCCAATTTAAGGCATTTGGGGGAGAAATGGGAGAATTTAAATTGGGTATCTGAAGATATTAGGAAGTTACTGTGAATTTTGTTACATGTGATAATAAATGATTAAGTAGAATAATGTCCTTATTTTTAACAGTGCAAGTGGAAATATGTAAGGGTGAAATGTAACAATATTTGTAACTTTTAACACCAAGAATATATGAAAACATAGCAGTTACTAGAACTAGGTAATGCATACCTGTGTTTGTGCCAGTTACCAAATAGTTGCGTCTCAGCAACAAATTTACCCTTCATCGCCCCCCCTCCGTGATACTGCAGCCAGAACTGTTTGGTACCATGTTAAGCTTTATCAGGAGGGGACGGTGGAGGGACAGGCTTCTCCTCTTCTTTCTCATCTAGGGCACAGCTGACGGGGGTGCTCTTGGACCATGTGTCAACAGGGTGCCAATATACTTAGTCCACATTACCCTGCGTGTTTCTGTAAGGTGTTTCTGGATGAAATTAACATTTAAATCAGTGAACTCTGAGCAAAGCAAAATGTCCTTCCATTACTTCCAACTGTTGTTAACTCATGTTTTTTAAGAAAACACCAGTATTTACATATATGATTTGCTACGGTGGAATTTTCATAAGCTGTAAAAATCTTTAATAATAAATCAATTTAAGTTTTGGAAATAATTTCTATTAAAGATTCATAATCCGCATAGTCCTTCAATGACTGTACAAGTTCATCCAGTAGATACTCCCCTTGCATAAAAGTTTCCAGATCGTGAAGTGACGTGTTTATTCTGTGATCTGTGACCCGGTTCTGTGGAAAATTATATGTTCTTATTTTCTCTGACCTTCCTTTCGTTCCAACCTATACATAAAGACATGAGATAGTTAGATTCAAGGCAACTAAACATACAAATTTAAATTACCTGGAGATTAAGCTCTTGACTTATAACTTGAAACACAATATAAGAACCAAATTTTAAACACTTTGAATCCTCCAATAATATGGGAACATAATAGAAAAAAAATACAGGCTTTAATAAAGTCAGACAGATTTGTAGCATTTGATCTTCTTTGCCGTTTCAATGCTCTATGACTTCAGACATTTATTTCAACTTTAAACTTTAGTTTCCCCATCCGTAAAATACAGACAAATAATACCTACTACACAGTGATGATATATACACACAGACTAGCACAGAGTTAGTATTCAAATGGTAGATAAATTTTATATATATATATACACACACATATATATATAATAATTTATATATATATATATAAAATCTCTGAATCTGGTCATTTTCAGTGACGACAGTGATGAATTCCCAGAAGGAGGAATTAATAAAGGGCAAGGTGGTTGTAAAATTAAATACCAAACAGGAAAAAAGGAAGTTCAATTTGCTTTCCAACTTCCATGATTTTCAAAGGACTCAAAATGGGGATTCCTTTTTTTAGTAACTTTGGTTAAAAATCTGAGAAAAACAGGGGCATCTGAGTAGATAACTCAGTCTTTTAAGCATCTGAGTTCAGCTCAGTTCATAATCTTGAGGTTCATGAATTCAAGAGGCACATCCAGCCCTGCCTGGATCCTGCTTCAGATTCTCTTCGCCCCTCCCCCATTCTCTCTCTCTCAAAATAAATAGTAAGACATTTTTTAAAATCTGAGAAAAACAAGCCCTTGAATATAGAAACCAGGGCAGAGGTTTAAGATTACTATAAAACAAATATAACTCTCTGTTGAACTACTTGAATTGTTTAATTATTTTAACAAATACACTGAAACAATTTAACATATATAAAAACTGGGATATCTAAGAATATTTTATCCTTCACAGCATTTTTTTAAGTATTCTTTTGTTTTATTAAATTTTTTTTTTGAGAGAGAAGGAGAGGCAGAGCATTAGTGGGGGAGGAGCAGAGAGAGAGAGGGAGACATAGAATCCAAAGCAGGCTCCAGGTTCTGAGCTACCAGCACAGAGCCTGATGCAGGGCCTGAACTCACGAACTGTGAGATCATGACTTGAGCCGAAGTCAGACACTTAACTGACTGAGCAACCCAGGTGCCTCTCTTCACAGCATTTTAAAAACTATTTTTATTTTAGAGAGAGAGCAAGTGAGAGCGCACAAGTGGGGAAGGGACAGAGGGAGAGAGAATCCCAGGCAGGCTCCATGCTCCGGGTGGAGCCCGACACGGGGCTCAATCCCAAAACCCTGGAATCATGACCTGAGCCTAAATCAAGAGTCAGACGTTCAACAGACTGAGCCACCCAGGCACCCCCTCAGAGCATGTTTTAAATTCAGTTTTACCTGAATCTTTCTAGCACTGTATCTTTTATTTGTTTCTTCTTCTAGATGCATGCTGTACAGTTTTGCACGTAGCTTTTTCATAGCCATCTCTCTATTTTTCAGTTGAGATCTTTCTTGTTGGCATTCAGACACAACACCTGAATAGTGTTGAGAATTAAAGAGTTTTAATAGAAAAATCTTCATTTTATCAAGGAATACTTTTTCCTTCTTTTTCTTCTTCCTTTATGTGGAGAAAAAATAGAACTCTAATAAAAAAGGAAGACTGAACGAAACATAACTCTTATAGAGTTCTCAGAAAACTGAAAATTGAAGCTTGAGCTACAGTGCAAATTCATATTGAAGGCATACATACTAAACAAAAAGCATTACTCATTTAATAAGGATTGTTTTCCCATACCCTTAGCTAGCCACCATAATTTTTTTAAAGTAATAATTTCTCAGAAACAAAAATTAAAAAGTTGGTCCAACTACCTGAGATAGGCGCTATTAATACTTTTGTAAGGATTTTCATCCATTTTTTCCCTATTCTTGTTTACATAATATGTATTACATAAGACATCATCTTAAAGTTTAACTTAAGGCCTTCCTCAAATTTTAAAAAACAGAAACCTATCAATCCATCACCCTGTTAAACGTTACTGATCCATACGAATTATGCCTATTTGAGATCAGTCAGTTAAAAGATTCTTGTATTCTTCCTAGATAACTGAAGCTTGCTATCCATCTGTTCTTTAGCATAGGTAAATCAACTGCAGTAATAACTGTACAGCACATTCAGTTCCACCTAATAGTATATTGAAAACTTAAGAAATATTTAGAGATAGCTCCGCTGCCTATCTACAGAACTGCTGGAGGTCTGAGGATGGACTCAAAGGAGAAGCCGCCCTCGAAGTTATGGGCAGAACTCTGCATGTGAGCACGTTTCGGAGAAGGCAAGTCCAAGCTTTCATTTCTCAAAGAAGTCCATGTCCTCCTCACTTCAAGAAAGCTAGGAACTAGTGATTTTGAGCATTTTCTGGTAAAGAAGAACCCATGATAATGACTTCATTTTTCATTCTGAGGATTTTAGTTATTTTTAAATTTTAAAAATAGTCTCCACACCTATTTAACATGGTGTGTTAAATACAAAAGTATTTAACAACATGGGGCTTGAACACACAACCCTGAAATCAAGAGTCGTGTGCGCTACTGATTGAGCCAGCCAGACACCTTGGATTTTCTTTTAATAGTGATGTTTACCAAGTATAAAGTCGAGGAAGCTACCTGCAAGACTGTCCACACCTTTTCATCATCACCAGTACGGAAATTCTCTGGGCTTTGATCCCTCTGTCTTCATGGCTTTTGCAATTATCCTGCAGTTTCATCTAAGGATTCTAATCTAAAGAAAGTATTTTAATAATAATCCTTAGTAGTATATATTCTGATAACTGAGGATCTATTACAGTGGAAAATTAGGTTATTCAGAATTTGATTTCTTTCTTCAAAGTTTTATGTTGAAGAAATAAGGGCATACCTGTTGGAAGATGAACTATCCGGACAGCACTGTCTGTGGTATTTACATGCTGTCCTCCAGCTCCACTGGCTCGTTTAGTATCGATTCTCAAATCTTTGGGGTTAATCACCAGATTGATCTATACAGAAGAGACAAAGTTGGGATTTAAAAATATCACATGTATGTGAACTGTCCAAAGGCAAGAACTATCCATTTATAAATATAATTACATGTCACAGAATTATAAGATTGAGAAGTTTTAATTTTAAGAATAGAAAAGTTGGAAGGATGCTTTTTTTTAAATGTTTTATTTTTATTTATTTCTGAGAGAGAGAGAGACAGCAAGAACAGGGGAGGGGCAGAGAGAGAAGGAGACACAGAATCCGAAGACAGGCTCCAGGCTCTGAGCTGGCTGTCAGCACAGAGCCCGACGTGGGGCTCGAACCCATGAACCATGAGATCATGACCTGAGCCGAAGTCAGACGCTCAACCGACTGAGCCACCCAGGCGCCCCGGAAGGATGCTTTTTTAAAAAGTTATCTTTTTTTGGAAAAGTAGCAGCTCAAAATATAATACAAAACAAAAACCTCCCTAATCCTCAAAAACTGGACTTCTCTGTTAATTACCCTTTTCCTTAATATATGAACAAAAGAACTTAGCTAACACTAGAAATGTGAATATAGGAACTAAAGTGAGCTTTTGTGGGTTATTTCTGAATTTAAAAAGACTAACACAGGGAAAAAACCCAATGCTAGCTTAAGAATTATGAGAAAGCTTATTTTGTTTAATTTTAAATAAAGGGGGACTTCAACATATTTGGAGGTAGAGGACAGGCAGATGGAAACAGCACAAGGCAAAAAAGCCAGATAGTCCTACATAGCTGGTATCTGGCATCAGCATAATGCTCTGTCCTGGAAGTCACCATCAGAAGCACCAGACTAAAGAATTCTGCTTCGTGAACTACTATGGACCTCTCTGCAGCACATCCACACCCTGATAGCAGGCCTCCTGCCATTCACAGGCGCTGTGTCTCCCCTGTATGGCTGCTAGGAGCATCACATAGGGACTTCAGTCCATCTTTTCCTGAGCTACTACTTCTGTCTCCAAGATGCTTAAACCAAAGCAACTAGTATCAGACTCTTCCTTAACTGTTCTTTGCCTCATCTAGGCTTCACACAAATATTAGATCTAAAGAAAGGAACTCATTAGAGAGTCAACTAGCACCTTTCCCCAAAGTTAAAAGAAACCCTCAATTAAACTTTCTATCAAATCATTCATACTTCATCCTGAAAAACAAGTCATAAATTTCCTATCACTTTCAGCAGAAGGGATGTAAGCAAAACAACTAATTTATTTTACAAATATCATATAGACTGAGAATTTGCTTGTGAGAATAAAGTATACTCATTATGAGCACTGTAACAATATATTTCCATCTTTTTAAAGTTTGTGTATTTATTTTGAGAGAGAGCAGAGAGGAGGGGCAGAGAAAAAAGGAGAGAGAATCCCAAGCAGGCTCTGCACTGTTAGCGCAGAGCCCGATGCAGGGCTCGAACCCACGAACCATGAGATCATGATCTGAGCCGAAACCCAGAGTTGGATGCTTACTGCACCACTCAGGCACCCAATATATTTGCATTTTAATGTGACTGGGTTATGAAGTAGCAATTCTGTTAACCTTTGTTAAAATAGGATTCTTGCTATTAAATTCTGGGAAAGTCAGAGCAAAAATCATTGTGAAGGGTAATTAGTATTAAATCCTACTTAAAGTAGGGTAATATTGTTTCTCTTACTGAGATGGTCTTTTTTTCTAAAGTTTTAAATTTTTTAACATTTATTTTTGAGAGACAGAGCATGAATGGGGGAGGAACAGAGAGAGAGAGACACACACAATCTGAAGTAGGCTCCAGGCTCTGAGCTAGCTGTCAGCATAGAGCCTGACGTGGGGCTCAAACCAACGAACCGTCAGATGATGACCTGAGCGGACGTCGGACGCCCAACTGACTGAGCGAGCCAGGCAGCCCAAGACGGTCTTAAGATAACTAAACTTAGTTGGTGGACAAAAATAAATAGTGCAACATTAGATCATTTATATATCTTTAACTGCTACCATCTATTGTAAAATCACATTTTTTTGGACTAAGATAAGAGATTCTCAAAAAATCCTCAAAATACATGATAAAGGCCAAATGATAAAAGGAGATCTTCAGTTCAGTGAAGTGAGTTGTGACTCTGGGGGCAAGGCACTGTGCTGGGCCCAGGAGTCCAAGGAGAAGAGACTGATGCCTTACTTCAGTTGGTTGGGGTAAGATTGCCACAGTCATGGTGCTGGTATGGATGCGACCCTGCTTCTCTGTTTTTGGCACTCTTTGAACTCTGTGCACGCCTCCTTCAAATTTCATGTGTTTATAGGCTCCTGAACCCCCAATGCTGGCAGATGCGTGTCTAAGGCCACCTTGAAAATATTGAGAAAACGTTATCCTTGGCACTTATAAACAATTGATCATCACTTCCACCATCTTGAAATAAACTTAAAAGAGCTACAAAACAATGTAAGCATACAGAATGTAAAAACATTGAAATACTTTAGCAAGTCTATGATACGCAGTGTTTTAATACTTAACACCTTTATTGCTAATAATTACTAATCATAAAGCATTTATGATATTAGTGACTTGATTCAATAACATGTCTAAAAGACCACTTTTAAAAGACCATTAATCATTCAATGGTGAGTAGTGAATGACTAATATTTTATAGGCCTCCTCAAAACAGGTATATTTGCATTCAAAATTATTAGGTGAATGATGAACATAGAATCAGGTAAGCTTCCTTACCGATAAATTCTAAAGCTTAGTCATGGTCTCTCCGCATGTCATTCTAGGATACATGTGGATAAAGCAAACCTGTTCTTTCCCCAAAACAAATTAAACAGTGTACTTACCTATTTCACTTGGAAAATATTCCAGGGTTTCAAAATGCCATCTTTTAAATGCAGCATATTGCTGATACATATCGAACATCTCTGATGTAAACAACATTGCCTCCTGACCCCCAACTCCTGCAGTTACCTCCAGGATCAAATCATTGTCATCTGTTTCTTCTGAGGGAACCAAAAGTAAGATAATCTGTAAATACAAAAATATCACCCCTCCTATAATTAGGAATTATTTAAAACTTAAAAAAAGCCCACTAAATGATTAGATGCAGGATTTTAAATAGTTAATTACTTAAAGTTTCTCTAAGCAAACAATATTGCTGATTACCCTTCAACCATCTTGCCAATTAGAACCATATACAGTAATGCATAACTTCTAAAAATATTAATGTTACAACTATATTATAAATGCTATAAGGTCCAGGTAAAATTTATGGGTCTATTTTGTTTCTTTTTGGTGTTCCTGTAAAACTTTATGTCAGTTCTCTATTTGGTTAATAACTCAGAGCTTGTTGTGAGTAGGACACTATATTGTGTGGAGAATGCAAAAGAAGATTCTAACTCTTACCCCTTTGAATTCGATATTCTAGTATGGCAGGAAAGAAAAAAAGCAAACTCAAATTGTATGCTTATATTTTTTAAGCTTCTTTAATTTGGAAGAGAAATCTGTAATTTTGGAACTGAAAAGGCCCTTAGAGATGATGTATGATCTGGTCCTTTTACATGTAAAGGAAAATGAGGCTGCTAGAGACTAAATGACTTGCTAAAGGGAAAAAGGTTAGCTACTGGCAGAGCAGGCATGAGAACTCAGGAATCTCGGTGCCCAGATCAGTCCTCTTTCTGTTACAATATACCTTTCACACTTCAGTATGTACTAATTAAGAGGATACAGAATAAAAGCTGCTTTGGTTAGGTGAATTAAATAAGAAAAGCTACCAACATTTACTGGTCCCTTAGGATATGATAAGCACTCTGTTAAGCACTTTATATACTTTAATTCTTAAATCAATCTTGGGAAGATAGTATTACAGCTCTAATTAAAATGTAGAAACTAAGTTTAACTGAGCTTAGTTTAGTTGAACAATCTAATTGCCTAAGAACATACAACTAGAAAGGGGAAGAACTAGAGTTTGAACCCAGATCTGCCTGCACTTTGAAGTATCACACTTTATGCTGTTTGTGAGCGATAGTTGTTACTACTTTTCCATCTCTCTAGCCTCTGCCAGTACAACATGATCATTCAAATCTTGAGTAAATGATTGAATTTATGTGCTTGTTAACTACTAATCAATGAACAGAAACCTTTAATACCTATGTCCTTCTATTTCACAACAATATCAGAAAATGGGAAGAAGGCAAGTTACATGAGACTTCACTTCACAGTGGAACTTGCCCTCTGGAATGGGTGGTAAGGACATAACTTTTGACGCGTTCCACTTCTGACTAGAGAAGAGATGGAATCTTTAAGTTAAGCACTCCCTTTTCCTGGGCTCCTTCCTCACCACAGCATGTTCTTTTACTTACACCCTCAGAGATAACTACTGTAAATCTTTAAGCTCTGCTTTACAGAATCTATAGCAGAGTGGGTCTAATTTAAAGTAATGATTACTCTACATCTAATGCCTATATATTCTCCAGATGTAAAACCAGAGCAGTACAATTCTGTTCTAAAAGCCCTAGGGCCCACGCTATGTCGGACACTCTCATAGTTCCAGAGACACAAAGATAAAATATTTCTGCTGCCAGGGAGCTCACAATCTACCACTGCCCTGTAACCGTTTCTACTCACCGTCTATCCCTCACCTCTTTTAAAAAAAACAAAAGAGGGGAAATATAATAACTGATATTTATCTCACTGCTTTTCAGAAAATTCCTATCAACAAGGCAGTTGCCTTTCCACAACTCTCTGATCCTTTTATCATGATAAAAATAGCACCACATGGAGTATGCTTTTTCCTGCTTTAGAAAAGTTTATAATTCTAAATACTAACAAGCTAGTTAGTTCTTGAGTTGTTTTTATCAACTTACAATAAAATTCACTAGAACTAATAGCACAAATGTTTTATTCTTTGCAGATACCATACCTGATGCTTCAACTGAGTTATTTGTTTTTGACATGAAGTTATTTCATTCTCTGCAAGTTTCCTTAAGTCTTCATTTTCATCTATGGAAATAAGGCAGTAGGTTAAGTTTTCCTTAATTAATATTAAACAGAATTCAAGGTCTTCATTTTATTATTGTAGCCGAAGGGAAAAATGTCTTTCTTGTCCTTTTAATAACTGCCATTAATTAAAAGTAGCACTGTATGCATTTGTTTTCATTAGCATGTAGCTTAAAAGAAAAAACAACAAACTTTTTCCCTGATGACAGAAGCATAAGTAAGATTAAAAAGAATCTATAGAAAAATATAAAGAAGCTATAAACTATTCTATAATTCTACCCCCATGAAATATTCATAGTAGCAAATATGGTTTTACTTTTCAACTTAGACTGCACAACAAGGGATTCACTGAGTAGTCAGACCAGAAGGGGAATACAAGTTTCCATCAGTTAAACCACAACAGAATTAAAAAATAGAGGGGTGCCTGGGTGGCTCAGTCACTTAAGCATCTGACTTTGGCTCTGTGAGTCATGATCTCACAGTTCTTGGGTTCAAGCCCCACGTCAGGCTCTGTGCTGACAGCTCAGAGCCTGGAGCCTGCCTCGGATTCTGTATCTCCCTCTCTCTCTGTGCCCCTCCCCCGCTCATGCTCTGTCTCTCTCTCTAAAATAAACATTTAAAAATTGTATGAAAAATAGAATGTTACTTAGTATCTCTTTAGCAAATATTTCATTAATATAAAATATCCACCAAACATTTAGATCCTCCCTAATGTTTAAAGAAGGTTTATATGAAGTACTTCCCCATCCAACTCGCTTTATTACTCATATTTCGTCTGAGTTTTCATTTTTACCTTACAAAATATAATTTCTCATTTCTCTGTCCTATGGACAACATACAACCTATAGAAAGGAGAGAAGGGAACTTGTTTTAGCTATTACAAATAGTTTTCTTTGTTGAAAGATCAAGACTCTTCCACGGTATCAGTTTGTAGGTTTGTTCATTCAAGTACCAGGTATACTAGGAATTGGAGATAATATGGACGACCTACTCTCAAGGCAGGGTTTTAGATAATTTTAGTTTCTTTATATTTTCCTAGGGAAGAAAACTCACAAAGAATTACAACCTAAAATACTTTGTGATTAAATATTAAAATGGTAGCACACTGGGGGCGCCTGGGTGGCTTAGTCGGTTAAGCGTCCGACTTTCACTTAGGTCACGATCTCACGGTTTGTGGGTTCGAGCCCCGCGTCGGGCTCTGTGCTGACTGCCAGCTCAGAGCCTGGAGCCTGTTTCCGTCTGTGACTCCCTCTCTCTCTGACCCTCCCCTGCTCACGCTGTCGCTGTCTCTCTCTCTCTCTCTCCTAGAAATAAATAAAACATTTAAAAAAAAAATAAAAAGATAAAATGGTAGCACACTGAAAGATTGGTTTTGCACTTGTTTTTGAGATGGGCAGAAAAAGGAAAGCAGCATTAATTCAAGGAAAGAAAATGGCAACAGCAGCAGAAAGATAAGCAACTATGCAGAGTGTTGTAGGAAAGGCAGGAAATTATTCTGGCAGGAATTTTGCATGGAAAAAATTTGGTGAAATGGCAGATGCGCTGAATTAGAAGGAAAAAGGAATTTTAGTCCAAGTTTAACCACTAAGATTCTCTCAGGACAACATATCTAACTTCTGAGTCTGCATTATCTCGAGAACAATGAAGGAGTGAGGCTGGATGACCTCTAAGGTGACTTTCGGTTCTGAAATGCAGTCTTCTTTAAGGCGAAGGGGATGAGAAATAAAGTCCTGAGGTAATACTACATTTGATTTAACCCAGTATGTGCAAAACATTATCATTTCAACATGTGCTTTAAAGTATCAAAAATTATTTTTGATATTAGGTGTTTGAAATGTGTTATGTTACAACACATCTCAGTTTGCACTAACTACATTACCAGGGCTCAATAGCCACGGGTGGCCACGGGCGACTGTTATCAGACAGCACAGCTCTGGAGAATGAGGAGTTGTTGCAGGGCATTGGAAAGACACGCGTTCTTTCTCATTTACTATTATTAATCAACATGTTTACTGGGCACCTATCACATGCCTGTCTGCCTTCTCCTCTGCCTACCAATATGCTTGTGTTTTCCCCATTGTAAAGGTTCTTGTTCTCTTAACCCTTCAAGTGAACAAACACCTGTTGTCACCCCCTCTTTTCTGTCCCAAACTCCTGGAGATTAAATGCAAGGTTTATTATTTCTCTTGTTAATTCTCATTTACTTCTCTAGTTGTCACACTGGATTTCATGATGTTAATGACATCATTTTTATTAAAATCACCCATGATAAAATTGCCAGATCTAAAGTCTTATTTCAGTGTGAGCTGAAAAGGTGAGCCCTTTCTAAGTCTGGTATTGACAATCCTTACTTGACATTTTAATTGGTGTTTCCAGCTTCATTTATCTTGTTCAAGGTTCCAAAGCTCTGCCTTTTGTTTCTCGATCTTTTATAGCTTCGTCCTGCCTGCTCCCCCAATACTGTGTATTTCTGCCTTTGTGAATGTCTTGTTTCTGTCTCTACCAATTCTTCCTCAGTATTCTCATCGGCTTCCAAGCTTTACTTTGTCAAGTATATGCTAAGAGTTCTCATACGATTATTCAGGCTCAGTTTTTCTCCTATGCCAGTAGTATTTTCTCTAGACCATTGTCTTTATCTGAATTTTAACAGAATGTCCTTACAGGTACTCCCGACTTAAAATGGCTGCCTATTAAGCACAAAACATCTTTTTTCCTAAAATTGTCCAATGTTTATATTCTCATGTTAGTTAGCAGAACCATTCATGTTCTCAAGCCAGAAGCCTAAGACTTTTGTTAGAATTCTTTCTCATCTTCACCCTTCTCAGGACATAAGCCGCCAAATCCTGACTACTGTTAGAACGTCTTGTGAGTGCGGCCCACAGTTTCATCAACCTTTTCACTGGCCTTTTAGCTCAGGGTCCCTGGGGAATACTCCAGCTCATCCTCAAACACTGACACAGCAACATTAATCTTTCTTTAAGAAGATGTCAATTCTCGGGGTGCCTGAGTAGCTCAGTTGGATAAGTGTCTAACTTCAGTTCGGGTCATAATCTCATAGTTCGTGGGTTCGAGTCCCACATCAGGCTCTGTGCTGACAGCTCAGAGCCTGGAGCCTGCTCAGATCCTGTCTCCCTTTCTCTCTACCCCTCCCCCACTCATGCTCTCTCTCAAAAATAAAACATGAAAAAATATTTTAAATGTCACTTCTTTGCTTAAAAACATGTGCTAACTTCTCATAGTCTGTAGGTGCTAATTCAGTTTCTTTGTCATGCAGGTACTGAACTGTGTTTCTGGTTGCATGTTTCTGTTACATTGTCACCTCCCATACCTACTCTATGCTCCTGCTACATTTTATCTTCGCATTTGCTACTTTGTTCTCCTTGCTGGTCCCCTCTGCCTTCAGTCCCCTTCTCGTGTACAGTCTGGCAACCTTCTGCACAGTCTGGCAACCTCCTGCATTCTCTTCAGAATCCACTTAAATGCCACCTTTCACTTTATAACACTGCTCTTTATTGCAGAAATTAAAACAAGCACTTGTCCACATATATTTTTACTTCTTCACTAGGCTACAAGCTCCTAAAAACTAGTTCCATACTTTCTGGGTAATTTGTAGTACCTGACGTAAAACAAAAACTCAGGAGTTGCTGAATGATATTGTATATCTTTAAGCTGAGTTGTGTTCTGCCAGTAACAATTTTCTAACATTTTTCTCCCAAAGTATTTTTCCTAGGATAAGGAAAAGTTAATCATTCCTCTCCACCCCCACTCCGGGCATCTACCTTTTCTCTTAAATCACTTAATTCAGACTCTCCTTAAGCCTCACCTAGACTGTTACATCAGTCTTCTGTTTTCCATGGCATCTTCGATCTCATTTCAGGCTGACTTCCAAACTACCAGACAGCAAGCTTTCTAAGCAAGAAAGCCATTCTGTCATTCACTCCCCACTCTAAAAGGTTCAGCTGGCTCCCTTCTGCTAACAGGATAAAAATCAACCTTTTTAGTGTTTCAGACCCTTACCAAATGTTTCAACTTGCCACTCCCATAACTTCTCTTCTTCCTTGGTTAACAGAGTACAGGGATTAAAAGCATGAGATTTGGAGTGTCCAATCCAACCTCCGTTCCTTAAAAGCTGTTTAGCCAGAGCCGTTATTTTACCTCTATGTCTCGTGTTCCTCTTGTGTGGCATGGGGCTCACAGTACCTCCTTTACAGTTTCATATGTGAATTGGGGGAGTTAATACATAATAGTTAAGCAAAGCCTAAGTGTGGTCAAAAAACAATAAAGGTTAAACTATTATTAATATCCTCTAAGCGTGGACCTTTATCATTGCAAGGCCTTCCCAACAAGTTCTCCTTGCTTTCCCTAGGTGTTCATTCAGTTATCTGTTCTCACTTCAGCTGTAGTATTTTCTCTCCTTGAATACATCCTCTCCAGAGTCAAGCTTACCAAAGTGT
>NW_027532015.1:453352-490472 GCF_008692635.1 Crocuta crocuta | reverse complement strand
TGGGGGGGGGGGGGGTCCACAGAAATGCAGAAACTTAGGACTCATCGAGATTCGAATGCACACTATTCACTTGGGAAACCTGTTAAAAACATGTATTTCTAGGTCTCAGATTCTGAGTCCAAAGTCTAGTTTTAGAACGCAACTCTCGACACTATCGCAGGTGGTCCTTCTGAAAAACCCTGCTGTCAAGCACGTAACAGGGATAGTCCCTTATTTGTCCCTGGTGAGCTAAAGATCTTCTGCAAGTAGGCAATCTATAAACTCAAATTTGGTAAAAAGAGGGCGGGGCATTCTGTCAAGGAAGCACAGGGGCTCAAAGAGAATGAGGTCAGAATGCACACAATGATGCCTTGACCTCCGACCCAAGCCCAAAAGGGTTGCAACCCAGTAAACAACTTCTAACTCGGGGACGTGTGGACACCCGACCAGCGGCTTAGGGGACGAGACAAACGAAGAGTCAAGAATCGACTTTGAATCCCGTTCCCCTGGGCCCGGCCCTCACCGTGTAGCAAAGGCTCGGTCTCCTGCAGCTCCTGCTCCTTCTCGCTCAGCCGTTTGGCCACCGCCAGCAGCTCAGAACCCCCGACCTGCGACTGGGCTCCAGACCCTGCCCGGCGCTCCAGGAAGGTCCGCAGGGGCCCGCCGCGGGCGAACAGCTCCTCCAGCGGCAGGCTGCCGCAGTTTAGGTGCCGGCGGGCCGGGCCAAGAGCCGGGCGCGTCCACAGACAGCGAGCAGCCCTAATCAGAAGCTGGGACCGCATAGCTGAGCGGCAACCCCGGAGGCGGAGCAGCAGCACCGGAAGTTTCGGACCGCGAATCTCGCGACACCGCGCGGAGTTTGGAAGCCCGGCGAGAACTGACCGTACCCGCCCGGCGCACGCGCCAGTTTTAAAGGGCCTTCCGAAGGCGTCGGCGGGAACTTCCCGGCAGGCATTTGAACGCCGCCTCGCGCGCAGAGGCCGGAAGGGGGCGTGGCGTGATCGGAGGGAGTCCCGGAGACCTCCCTTAGAAGCGCCGTCGGAAATGACTCGGATGCAGCAGGGCGGTGTGTTGGGCAGAAAGGGGATGACGCAGGTTGCCACCCGGTTTTCTGACGTCGAGGATTTCGAGTACCGCAGCGGAGGGCAGTGTAGTCCGTTATCGGGGTTGAGGGCACAGCCACGAAGTCCTCTCCGGTACCAGCCTGGCCTTTCGTCTCCAAGAGTGAATTGTAGGATGCGTATGGGGGTGTGTGTGTGTGTTTACTTCTCTTGGTTTTATTTCTGCTCATGTTTCTCTTTTCGGCAGTGGGTAAGGGCTCGTAGTAATGAGGACAGGACTAGTGTGCTCACAGGCAACCAGTGAGAGTGATTTCTCCAAACGTGCTTTCCTGTCCCCTTCCATGTAACTGACTTGCTTTCGAACGACTTCCTTCCTCACCCGAGCCTCCTGCGGGTCCATTCTCACTCCTAGTTATCTCTAGCTACTTTTAAAAGAGATTGAGCGATTCTATGAACCTATAAACGACAGGGCAGCAAAGCCTTCTTGGTCCCACCTCTCTTCAAAAACCTTAAGATAGCGGATTGGATTGGTGCCAGGGATACTGAGATTTGTTGATGTAATGCTTTGCGTTTCTCCTAAGACCTTTTCACAACCCACCAGAGGGATGCATATGAGGGAATAAATGTAATCAAGACAGCCCTAAGGAATACTAGGGCTGACTCACTCTGGGAACTCCCATACCTAACTTGCTTTGTGCAGGATCTACTAAACTTTTTCACTGTTGAGAGAGCTGAAATACTGGAAAAGCTTGCAATTGATTAAAAAAAAAATTAAATGGTAAATACAGGAGCCCTTGACAAGGTTAAGCCATTCTTAAGTCGTCTACTGAACACTACTGAGGTTAAATCTGAAATTCTTGCAGAATGAGGCCGCATTGCCTCTGTTCATTCCGGAGAGAAGTGGAGGGATGAGAGGTCTTTCCAAAGAATACAGACCAGAAATAGGTTTTGCTACTTAAAAACTCCGACTAATTATCTCAATTATACGTTTCACTTGGTGTATTCAAGCCACACTACTTTATAAAAGTGTTCTTTAAGATAGTGGTTGGAACCCATTTTATTTTAATTCTGATCTGAGTATGGAACAGGACTGATCAGGTCGTTTTTTAGATCTTTATTAGAAGTAGTTATTTCCCAAATCTAAACTCAACTTTGAATTTTTTAAAAAAACACAAATCATGATAGTCAANGAAGTAGTTATTTCCCAAATCTAAACTCAACTTTGAATTTTTTAAAAAAACACATCATGATAGTCATTTGGACTCAATGTGTTAAATCCCTCCGCCAAATTCTCGAAACAAGTCACTTCAAGAATATACTTTATTATTTATAAAAGGTGAAAAAAATGTAAGCGATAATCTTAGGGAACACTATAAAGAATCCAGCCAGAAATAATTATATTCCCTCACAAGCATAAGCAATTTAGGCAATATAAATAAATGTACCTTTTACTCCTACAGTGTTACACCAATGAGCAAACAGTAACTTGTCTAAGGATACATTGGTGAATTCTTTATTAATTCAAAACATTTTTAAAAAGTGTAATGCATATGTATTTTACAATATCCATAGGTTTCCACAATAAAAGTCAAATGAAAACAGCTGTAGTTTGATTTACTTTTAAAACTCGAAAAGGTTGAAACTTTTGAATTTTCTTACATATTTGTCATGCTCAAATTCTATTATTACATGTTGAAGAGTCTAGCATTTTCAGGAAGTCTGTTATTTGTACATAGGTAAAATGATAAAATAGATTCAAAGACGGGGAATAAAAACCCAAAACAACTTAAATTGGAGGAAAATAATCTGGATCACCTATTCAATTTATGAGTTCCTACAGTTATTCTGACATTGCAAAATAACCAAGCATGGCATCTCAAGTGGCATTCACGCAGTCAAAACTTTTTCATGGTCCACAAATATTAGTGGAGTACAAAATGTGGATATAAATTATTAAGTACAATGAACATGGTAGTAAAAAATTGCACATAATCGATATGATAAATTTTACAGAGCCAAACACATTGAAATTTTTTTTATATTTACCAAGCATCCTAAAATTGCATATGAGAAACTGTATGCCAAATCAGTTAAAGCAAAGGGGGAAAAAAATCAAGTCTTTCAATAATCAGTGTTCATTATTCAATTGAGGACAATACAGAAAAACACTCAGCAAAATGATTATTAATTTAAATTACCTCTTAATGAAGATTCAACTAAAATCTTTACTACCCAAAGATGTAGAGGATAAGGTAAAGGTAGTTCAAGGGAAAAAAATCACGTTCACCTCCATTAAGTGAATGTTCAAGCTAACAGTTTTGGAGTTTCATTTTCCCATTTCACTCTCCAGTTTATTATATTTTGTTCATAGTATTTGTTAGCAGTCATTTAGTGGAACCTAATAGCAGTGCTGAGGAATCTGCTCAGAACTTTTTTTGAGCTCAGTGTTAATGTCCAGTGAATTTACCTCTAATATAACCTATTAAATATTGTTTCATGGGAGTGAAACCTAATGCACATTACCTCAACTGGATGATCAAGGTCAATATTAACAGTGATAAATCATGATGATGGTAAAATGGCATTTTACTTTTGTGGTCTTGCAAAAACTAACACCTATCTAATCATGGGAAAAACATCAGACAGATTCCAGTTAAGGGACATTTTACAAACTACTAGACCAGTACTCTTCAGTACTGTCAAGGTCAACAACGAAAAACGTTTGAGCGTAGAGGAATTTAAGGAGACATGACAAGTAAATGGGTATCTTGAATGAGAACCTGGACAGAAAATGTTAGGTAAAAGCTAAGGAAATCTGAATAAGCATGACTTAATGCATCAATATTTCATGAGTTGTGACAAATGTCTCAATGAATGTGCAGTATATGGAACTTCTCTGTACTATCTTTGCAATTTTTTGGTGAATCTAAAACTATTCTAAAATAAAGGTTTAATGAAAAATTTTATAAACATACAACCATTTTTTAATTTTCATATTTTCATGGTAAAAGTAGTTTAAAAATCATACTAGAATGCTTTCTATTCCATGACAGTACCCATGTTTTCTAATGGCCCATCTATCATAATTTAGTTTTAGCTTTACTTCCACATATTTACTTGGCAAGTTATATGATGTTTATATTCTTCCTGTCCTTGGGAGTACTGTTTTTTCCCTTTAGAAATAAAATTTTCAAATGATTTATCTTATTTAAAATTTATTTTTAACCTACAATATTACACACATACACACTTCTATATACATACATCTATGTGTGTGTGTGTCATTGAAAGAAATGACTTTTTGATGGTAGATCCAATGTGATGTTCATGAACTGAAAACAGTGAATGTGAATCATGTTATTGAACAGAGCAGTAATAGATTCATACAGTCCTCCATCTTAAGATAAGCTTGGTTGTATTTTTTCTTCTTTTTTTAACAATTTTTTTAATGTCTATTTATTTTTGAGAGAGAGAGAGCGCACAAGCAGAGAAGGGACAGAGAGAGGAGACACAGAATCTGAAGCAGGCTCCAGGCTCCAGCCGTCAGCACAGAGCCCAACGCGGGGTTCAGACTCCTGAACCGTGAGATCATGACCTGAGCCATAGCTGGACACAACCGCCTGAGCCACTCAGGCTCCCAGTTTGTATTTTTAATTTTTTGGATGAATAATGAAGTCAGATTTTAAAGAATACAGGAGGCATCTAATTCATACATTCTTGAAATGGGAATAGTTACTGAGCTGGAGAACACTGATAAGATAATAATGTTATATGTAACACTTCATTCTTTCCATGTTTATTTCATTTAATTCTCATGCCCATCCTGTAAATAAAGTCTTTTATTCCTTATTTGAAGATGAGGGAACAGGCTCAGAGAGGTTCCATATAATATTTGCCCAAAGTCACATGACACAGACATGTAACTTGAAATCAAATTTATGATTAAAGCTTGGCATTTGGGAACAATATCAATCTGTAGACACCTCATGTGTTGCAAGGATACTATTAAAGATGTTACAGGGCAGATGGGAAGCCAAGTTTTTGGTTATAAGTTTTATTGATAAATATTTGCAGTTGTAGCAAGGGAGGAATAACTAAAGTTTGTACAGATTAAATACTGTTTTCTTAGAAGAATGATCATTTTATATTGGTCAGAAATTTAAAAAGAATTGAAAAGACCATGCAAATATAAATGCTCACTATTATTTTGAAATTTAGGGTCCTAAGCTGTCAGTACAAATATACAGGCAAGAAAATATCTTTACCACATTTCAAAATATTGGCCAATGTATCCAGTGCAAAACTTTTAAAATTAATATTTATGGGGTTCTATCTATAGGCATTTTAAGATCTAAGAAATTGTAGGTGGCTTTTGAAAGAGTTCTTATTTTCCTATTTTCTGATTGTATTTAAAATGTCTTTCTTGTATGTGTATTCCTGGAAGCATCTGATATGTTGTATTTTTTGCAAATGTAATTTGTCAGTTAAGATACTACATTTTTTTTCCAGTATGTTAAAAGTGTATAGATACAAAGTGGGTTAAGTTCAAAGTTAAGAATCAGGTTTTATTTTAAATCAGCGTAATGGGGTGGAAATGCACTTTTGCCCCTAATCTGTAAATATTATTTACCTATTTCTATAGTCCTTTTGCAAAACTGAACTATCAGGTAAATACAGGATATACATTTCATTCTGTAAGTAAGAACCTAGGCAGCATTAAAGGATACTAATAAACACCCCATGCACCATGACCAAATATCAGAACTGGTCATCCTATGTACATATTTTAAGATTTAAAAAAAAAGACGACCATACTATGGTCTTGATTTTTGCACTCCGTAACATTGATATCAAAATTGTGTTTTGCTATTGTTCATATGCCAGTTGCACCCGTTGTGCTTAGAGCTGCCCTATTAACAGTGTCGGGACATCTATATTACCTTTGGGTGAAATAGTAACAATTATCCGGAGTTAAGAAGAAGCAGCGTCATCCAGCCATTATTAGTGTGATCTATGTTACAAGGTCCATCTCTGAAGTCTGGCCCTCCAATTTAGTTATATGTATTTATACATAATCTATATCCTCTACTTTTCTTTCCATTATAGACACATCTCAATTTAGGCACTATAGAAAGAGCGTGAAGCTCTTTCTGTGTGCATTAGCAGATTTTAACAGTGCACAAAGATATCCTGACAATCTAAAACACAGAGTGTACCTTCTAAAGTGCTAATTTTCCCCCTGGGAGGAATATATTCACTAGGAAAAATCAAATTCTACCATAACAAATATTGTGCTCTTGGAATGGTAGCATAGACACCAGTTGAGGGCTTTTTGCTTATTATAGCTCTGTAATTAAAACAGAAGGAGTTATACCATATTTTAAAAATTGGTAGAGTTGCAAATATACATACTCTTAGATAGAAACTTTGAACATTTGGAAATTAAATGAGAAACCCTCCCTCTCCATAGGAATTTAGCGCAGAAATGCTCACATAACATGGTTACCAACATCTGATATGTACATCTGCTCTAGGATCATTCGCAATGCAACTTCCTAATCAGGTTTCAAAAGCATACACTAACTTCAAAGTCCATATTCTACAAATGCCCAGGTTAGAGATTAGGACTCTTTATAAGGGCCCTTATCTTTTACATTTGGTAAAATATTAAAGGTATTGTCAAACAGACAATTCATCTAGTAGTCCAAAGTATCTTATAAAGATAACTTACGACTAGCAGGTCACCATCATATATAGTAACAACAAGAATATAAAGTCTACATTTAAAAAGATTGACGCATGCTGTGTATCATAGTATATTACATATTTTCTAGTCATGTGCACCAATTTATTGTGCCTCAAACATAGCAACAAGTATGATATTACAACATATATGTGTATACATCTTAGAAGCATAATAAACTCAATTCTAATCAAGAAAAAATTAAATAATTTAGGAACAATAGAACTTCACAAAAGAAGTGATGATTCTTCTAGGTTTTTCTTCACTCTTTTGGAAAAAATAGGACTTTTTGTAAACATCTTCATAGCTATCTTTCTTTGACATATTACTGAAAACTATTCAAATAGTAAATATCTACTGACATTGATAAAGTATGTCTTAACACACTAACACTTTCAGATAAAAACAGGCATTTGTTAAAAGAAATGATTATTATAAATATTTTCTATCTTGTATTTTAACTACATTTTCATAAATAATGTATTTAAAAGTGCTGAATATGATAGGATAGTCAGCAACGCCAGTGTAAACAGAACATTTTGTTTTCTACTCTGCAAACTTTTTTTAAATCCCATTTTGTCAAACACTGCAACAGTTAAAATATTTGCATAGGGAATAGATAATAGCCCTTTTAACCATATCTCCTGATTTCTATATAAATTAGAAAATCAAATTCACTTAAAAAAACAATTCTTGAAATGTTTTAAGCTTATGGAAAAAGAAACTTACGGTGCCAACTTTTCAAGTAAAATAAAATTTAAAAAGAAAACCCCAAACTTGTTTATTTTAAAAATGTTTAATAAATTAAAAAATGAGAGGTAGTTAAAAAATGACAAAGAAAACCTGTAATTTTAATATCATCCTTAATATAAGGCCCAGTATTCTCAGTGGATATAAATATTTTTAAAACTTTCATGTTAGGTTACTCAATATTATATTTATTAAGTTTAAGATTAAAAAAATAGCTTCCAGGGGATAGTAATATTCAAATGTAACACTTTGATATAAATATGACACTGACTTCTCTGTGTGTGTGCGTGATAGGATACTGTTTTCTTGAATGTCAAAAGTATATGCCAATGTCAGGCAAGTATTTTGTCTTAAAGATTTAGTGGTACTTATAAAAAATAATATGGCAGCTGGAAGATTTGAGCACTGCACTGCCTTTCAATTATGGATGAGTATTAATAGTTTGGTTTTAACATTTTTAAAATAAGTCATTCTGAAGATACTATGAAAACAGTTAAGGTCTGAAGTAGAGAATTATCTTCTTCGTAACCCTTATAAAACTTTTCTCAGTTAAAAACTTAGCTTTTCATTGGACTTTGCTTTCAAGGAAAATATGCCATAGGACAGATGCTACTTATCAAAATGTTTTATGATGCTACATGTAGGCATTCCTTTATTAAATTTTTTTTTAATATTCCAAAACTAAGTTATCAAGCTTAGTATTTTTTTTCTTGCTGAAGTACATACTTTACACAACCATTTTAGAACTGGAGAGCCAGTCTTTAATAAATTAATTACAGTATTGGACAGCTGATATATACATAGATTAACTGTCTTCTATTACAATTAAAAACAATGATCACTCTGATTTGTCATTAAGAGAGAATATCTTCAAATTGTTTTGTGCTTTTTTCTCTTTTCTTCTTCTTATTTGTTGTTTGTTGGGTTTTTACATTTTTTTTTGTTTTGTGTGTGTGTGTGTGTAAGTGTTTTTTACATTGCAAACTATTCTGTAAAGAAAATGCCACAGTTTTGGCAGTGAACATCCAGGGGAATCCCTCATCAGGATTTCCCAACAAACAGAGATAAATAGCTCTTTTTCCATGTACAGAAATATCGGCTTCAAAATGAGTATACTGAACACAGTATAGAGCATGTTGAATACCATTGTTACAACTAAAAAAATTGGCTTTTTCTGTCTTAGATTATATTTAAAAAATGCAAACCACAGCCAATTTTTTTGGCAATTATTTCTATAAGACCATATTGCACAAAAGTCCTTAAATACAGATATAAGTTATGCCATTGGATTAAATATTACAACAGCTACGTGGCCAATGAAGCAGTTTTACTGTGTACATGCAGCCTCGGGGGGTTACACGAGGAGACTGTTCATAGGACTACAAATACAGTTCGCTTGCAAGTAGAAGGAGTGTTGAATAAAACAAACTTAATTTGGCAATTCATTGTTTTATGTGGTATTTTCTCCAAACTTAGCCATGGATAACCTTGATAAAAATGGAGACAAAGACCATATGGTTGTATTTTCACAGTAGCCTGAGGAATGCTAAAGTGTAGTTCTCCAGGAACTCAGCTTCTGGTGTTGCTGAACTACTTTTATTTCCCATCCCAGCCCTCCAAAAATGATTTTTTTAATGAAAATTAAGATTCAGAAGTAGAACTGGCAGTACTTTCCACAAATGACTTATAAATTTGAGAGTTCAAAAACCTTGGAAAAGAATCTCTGTGCATTAAGGTATATATCTGGAGTTGGGCATCTTCATACATGTGAGGATTAGGATCCAACAGATTTCTGTTGATCACCTCTCTAACTCGAGAATCGAGACTGACCTAAAAAGAAATAAGAGCAGATACATTAAATAAAATTCTCTTTCAAGAGATCTCAATTAAGTAAATACAGGTGGGTGACACTTCAGAGAAACTTCAAAGAGTTAAATCCAAAACTACCTAAAATCTTGAGGTTACCTTTTCAAAGCCTACATCACCTTGCATACTTTTCTTCAAAAATTGAACTAAAATAAACAAAAAACAACTTGTCTTAAACCAGAAATTTAGTTCAGAGATAACTTGGCTTACTTGGATTTATCTTTTCTATGCATCTCATTTAGGGTTTTTTTGTTTGTTTCTTTTTTTTTGTTTGTTTTTGACAATTTCTATTCATTGTTGAGGCCCCGGAGAATTCCCTAGCCAGAACACGGAGTTCTCTCCTACTGTGTGACTGCTGGGGTAACTCTCTTGATGGGACAAGGTAAAAAATCTGGCAGAGAGTAGGTCTCTGGCCAATATTAGCATGTATATCGAGTGCTGATTCCTGATCGTTTTACATCCCAACAAGTCCCACTTGTGTCAAAGTAAGAAACCAGGAATGTGGAAGGGTATATAGTCCAGCAAAACCACAGCAGGAACTCTCCATGTCTCGGTGTACCTGACAAGACACAGGGAACTATTTAGTCCTTAGCAAAATACATCTGAAGATCTCTGTACTAAAGATTAAATACAACAAGTGCTTGAAGTGGAATCTTTTAAAGGAGAAACAGAAGTAGGAATTCTGAATACCCATACAAGTAATCAGTACAGCGTTATTTTTAAAGTGTAAATAAATTCTGCAAATGCTAGTTATTATTTTTTTCCTCATTATATGCTGATCCTGTCTGCTGGAACTGGTAGGATGTGCTGAAAAGGGAACTGAGGACACATAACTAGCAGTAAGGGCAGGCTTTTGGAATAGAAGTAAGTTCCGCTCTCAAATGACATGGTAGCAAAAATCTGAGAGGCAAACCATCACAGACTTGTCCCAACTCGTTTCCTCAGTCCTCACTGTTGAACACGGACTAGAGCATTGTGATCCATATTATCTGTCTCGCAATGTACTCAAGTCTATACAGACCTTTCATACTGATATTTAAGTGTTTTCTCCCAAGCATTTTGCAAAAGACTTTTTGGTCCTGGCTTCTTTCCCCACCCACTCTCTGGATAAAGTCTGGGGTCTGAGACACTTCTGATGACTGAAGTAACTCATATTCTATCTGGTGTCCCTAGATTCCTGAGCTCTATGGCCCATCTGGATTGATACACCCCAAATATGTTTGCCATGGGAGGATTTGTTAGGAAATGGTGATCCAGAATAATTTCTGTGTCATTACAGAAAAAAAAAAATTAAAGCTCTCTTGGCTGAACTATATTTATTGTCTTTAAAGAATTCTTAAAAAGAAATCTGGAAATGGATCATTGAGGTTTTATTCTGTGTGTTATTGCCATCTAAGGTTATCATCAAGTGCAAAGTAATAAAAAATACAGATTTTTTTCTAAGCTTTTTATTTAAAAATATTGTTTGCCTTTCTACTCAATAGGAGTATGTTGACACTATTTAAACTGATCTTATACTGCAAAGTGGTGTTATGGGAAGGTGAAATCTTACCAAATACACTCAACTGTTTTTGTAAATGTTTTTGCTCTTCCTTTCAAACTTGAGAACTTTTTGTTTCCATGGAGAAGGAAATATTAGATATAGTGATAATGAAAGAAGATCATTTATTTCTTAAATAACAGCATAATTAAATATAATTTAGTTGTAGTTGGAAACATATTACTTATCTTAAGACAGAGAAATAAAATGCCTTGAGTTATGAAATATTAAAGGTCTTGAGTTTTCACTGCATAATTTTATCTTTTTGCAAGTTGAAAACAGTAGTGAAAGGTCATAGAGAAAGTAGTACCATGCATTCCACATTTAGTAACCTGTAACAAAAACTCATTTGCTATTGCTATTTAAAAAATAAAAGGTTTACCTTGATATCTGCTTGTTTGGAAAGGCTGTCAGTCAAAAGAGACGTAGAGAGGTCATATAACATGGATAGACCCCATGGGTATAACAATCTATAGTTTCATCTGGTGGCATCTTTGTGCTTCAGATTGTGGAACATCTATAACACAAGTTAGTGGGGGTAGATCCCAGCATGGGCCCGAGCCGGAGTCACCCTAGGATTCAGGCACAACTGGATGGCTGGTAATCCCATCTAATCTGGGGTCCAAAGTCTAAGGGATAGAGGAGCTTCCTGTAAAGAACTCATTCTAAGGGAAGAGAAAGTCGAGCAGCACAAGACAAGAGCCACCGGAAAGCAATGGGAATTCTTTTGTCACTCGGTCCTCACAGACTCCCGTGTGGGTAGGGGAAGGAAGGGCGCAGTGCAGCAGTAACCGAGTTGAAAAGAACTACTGTGGGCCGGGGCACAAGACAGCACCGATGGGCTTGGCGACATTCAACCAGCACTTTTAGCTGGAAACACGGGCAGTGTTGAGACGAGGCAAGTGCAGTTACAAAGGTTTCCGTCACTTTGTGAGAGGCCTGGAGGAACTCAGAAGCATTCGCTCACACCGGGAGCAGGAGGAGACCGACCGGAAGAGGAAAAGCAAGTGGCTTGCAAACAGACAAATATCCGCTGGCGACTCCACAAACCAGTTGGGAGGAAAATGCCATGAGAGCTACAGGGTCAACAGGAGGCTGGAGGCAAAGTGGAGAGAGTGACGGCAGAAACCTTGCTCGTGTGGTCTGGGAAAGCCTGGACCAAACTCAGCCATATACCTGTGTAATCTTGCCAGATTTCCTACCCAGGGGAGGAGGACATTGAGGTGGGTGAATATTGCCAGAAGGTTGCATACTAAGTTTTGACCCTGCCTTTCCGTTCCAGCCATCAAGGTGCATGGGAAATTTCGACTCTGGATATTTTGGATAGAATTATACAGAAAATGATGCATTGTCACTGAAGCCTTCTTTCCTTGTGGACACCCTCCTTCAATCAATCAGGTTATTCCTTGAACAGTTTTTTTCGATGACATGATTAAGTTTTTTCCCCATTTTATTTTTAATTTTACCAAAGTAGCTTTATTTAGGATTCTTTTCTAAGTAAAATTCAGATTTTTTTTTCTTTTTCCTTTATAAGTTCCTATTAAATTTTACCAGTCGTAGCTTCTGGTACTGGAGATGTTCTTTTTAATTTTAACTAAATTTGGTTTTCTCATATTAAATTTTATAAAGAATATCTGATTCTACCATCAGTTTTAATAAATGTCTATCATTTATGTACTTGTATTTTTAGTCATATTATTTTGTGTTGCCTGTTTCTATGACAATGGTTATAAGTTGCAAATAGAGTACTGGAATTTAGTTCTTGGGACAAAGACCATTGGCAGGATGAAGTGCAATAACCATATTCCTGGCAGGGCCCAAATGATGGGGAAGTTATGTTGCTTGTCATGGGGGGGAGTTCAGGCATGGAGTAATGGCTGCTGTTTCTCATTTTGTCTCAAATTCGGAAGCTCGGCTTATAGAAATCTACAGTAGTGTCATGAAGAAAATACAAGGCAATGGGACTACTAGTCAGAATATTACAGTTGAAAGGGCATCACCTTTGGAATCAGAAGACCTTGGGCTTGTAATCGCACAGTTGTTTACCTCTTTGAGAATCCATTTCTTTTGCTATAAGATGGTGCCCTCTGCCCTTGTGGCTAACAGATTGTTGTGAGACTCCTATTTTAATCATGTGTGTGAGACCATTTTGTCAATAACAAAAGGTAAGCCCAATGTAAAGTGACATTAATAATAATAATAATAATAATTGACCATATCATGAAGCCTTTTTGATGTCTTCAGACTTTGTATCAACTTGAATTTTTACCTACTCAGAGTGACCTTACCAGGTGACCCCTATTCTAAACTATACTATTGACCTCCACCCCCATCAAAATGTTTATTACAGATTTCAGTTGCTTGATTTTGACATGATTTGTCTGTCTTCCTAAAATGTAAGTTCCGTAAAGGATAGGCCAATGTTTTCCTCATTCACTTAACATGTTCCCAACATCCAGCCCAGTACCTGGATCAGAGGAAATAGTTAAATATATTCGGAATGATAATATGCATGCCCAAAGAAATGAATCTGGGAAAATACAGTCAAATGAGTCCTGTTTAGAAAAACTAATTCACTGAAAAGTTCTAAATTCACATAATTTTGCTTGAAGAGGCATATACTTGCACACACAAAATCCACATGTCTATCACATATGCATTATTTTTAGATAATTTGGGAATTTAAATAGGTTTACTGCTTTTTTTTCTCCCAGAGAGCAACTGGAAATTCAGGATGAAATCAGAAGCAAATAACCCCTACTACTATTCAAATCCCCGTGGGAGAGAGCCTGAAAGTCAGAGATTTAGCCAGTTTGGGAACTTTTTCTATGCCATTATTCTACAAAATGAGGAAGCTGAGGTCAGAGAGCACTGAAGCGAGTTGCTTAGTGTCATAAGGATGCTAAGTAGTAGCAGGCCTGGATTACAGCCCAGGGTAAGGATAATGCCGTCACTAAACAGATTTGTAAAAAACTGAAGGCACATAGTTTTCTTCAATTCAGATGTCTTACATTTGTTGAAGATTCATACTTAGGTATTCATTCAATAGCTCAATGCTGTTTATAGTAGGTGATAGCTTTTAAATACTTTTTAAAAAAGATTTTACTTTTTGAGTAACCTCTACACCCAACATAGGCTCAAACTTATAACCTTGAGATCAAGAATTGCATGTGTATCTACCAACTGAGCCAGCCAGGTGCCCCAAACAGACGTAAAAAAAATTTTTTTTAATGTTTATTTATTTTTGAGAGACAGAGACAGAGCATGAGGGGGGAGGGGCAGCAAGAGAGGGAGACACAGAATCTGAAGCAGCCTCCTGGCTCAAGCTGTCAGTCAGCATAGAGACCGATGCAGGGCTTGAACCCATGAACTGCGTAAGATCATGACCTGAGTCTAAGTCGGAAGCTCAACTGACTGAGCCAGCCAGGCACCCCCCAAATAGACTTTTTATTAAAGTTGTTTATCTTGCTGGGTTTGTCTTTTTGATATTTAGTAAATATAAGTTGCTATGAGTATCTGCAATCTGCAGCAAGGTTAATATTAATCTTAAATTCTTCATTACTACCCCCATTTATTTTCTCTTTGAGAACATCACATAAAGAATTTACTTTTGAAAAATGCTATTTATTCTTTGTTTGTTTGTTTTTTAAATTTAAAATATAGCCCTTTCCCCTCTTGAAATATATGCTATACCAAGAAACGGGAGTTAAATTGTCTCCTGATCGCAAACATCTATTTAAAACATAATACTCAAATCATTTAAAATGCATAAAACATGCTCTTCAAATAAATGTAATTTTGAGCACCCTGGCTTCATGAAGAAAAAAGTTATATATATAGTTTCAAGAACATAGGTTTTTCTACATTTAACAGAGGAGCATGATAACTCAATCAAATTAAGATTACATGAGAGTCTAGTGAAGAAAAATGAGGTTCTAGTTAAGAATGGAATCCTAACAATTTTTAGTTATTTGTCATTAGTTTATAAATGTTTCAACTATTCATGTTATTTAAGAATATTTTAAGGGGTGCTTGGGTAGCTCAGTCAGTTAAGCATCCGACTTGATTTCAGCTCAGGTCACAATCTCTTGTGCGGTTCGTGAGATCAAGCCCAGCATTGGGCGCTGCGCTGACAGCATAGAGCCTGCTTGGGTTTGGTCTCCTCTCTCTGCCCCTTCCCCCCTCACGTGTGCTGTCTCTTTCTCAAAATAAATAAACATTTAAAAAATATTTTGAATAAGTACAAACAGAGAATTTCAGAGGTGGAAAGGCCAGGTTATCTAGCCTGGGAATTGGGATCTATTTCCCAGCTGTCATTCTGGATTTGGTTTACTATTCTCTGTGTCCCTTTTTATCTTTATTTTTGTAAACAAATCAGCTGAATCATGGTTCTCTGAAGTGAACTAATTTATCCCAGGCCACACAATTAGGTTGAAGCAGAGCCAGAAGCAGAATCCCATACACTTGAAGGAGGAGTTTGCTGTCACTACTATATAGTCAGGGCTCCCTTGATGTGATACATTGTTCTCTCCAGTGTTGGAAAACAAAACTTGGAGGGTGGTAACTCAGTATCATCAGTTATTAATGTATTGTGACTGATTAGAGACTGAGAAGTTTTGGTACAGAAAGGTCAGTGAGACATAACAGTTTAGAAAGGGCTCTGCAGTAGCTGGAAAGTGCATGTCATATTCTAAGTGTGTCAGTGAGCCAGGTCATGGTTCAAGAATAAATATGTCTATACCTTGGTTTGAAGGATAACCTTTACACAATTATCTTTTATAACTGCAAATACCTACTTTTGGTTTGTTTTTGTTGCTGAACAATGTCAAATGTAATTATTATGTTGAGAGAGGAACAGTCTGTTGGCTAGACAAGACACTGCACACACTCCAATAATTTAGATCCTATGTCAGGAGTCACTTAGAAGTCATCACATGAGTACCAGAATTATAAAAATTTGAATTTTGCTTCTGCCCTTCTGTGTAGAATTTTGGGAATATTAAAGAGTGGGTAATGGCCCAAATATAGATAAAGGAGAAAAATATATATGGCTATTATACTAAATATTAGTCCATTTAATTTATGGAAATTATCTTGATCAGGAAATAATAGTTTAATGACTTTTTGGTGAAACTCATATTTAAAATAAATAAATTAGGCTAAAACAAAACTCCATTATCTTTGAAAAAAGAATGAAAACTCAATAGTTTATATGCCAGTAATCAACAACTAAGATAGCTTTAAACTACAGCCCAAAGAAGAAGTAATTTTGTGTGAAAACTGTGTATTTTACAAAGCTCCATTAATCAGTGGCATCTGAAAATCAGAAGTGTGAAGACAGTGGGAAAGTGTTTCTTTAAAAAACTAGCAAATAGAGACTGCAAAAGAATTACATGTACTTAATAATGGAGAATATTTTTTCTACCAACATTATTTTAAAATAGAACACCATTATAGATAGTGTAAAGAATGGACCAGATAATCAAGACATTTAGCATTTTCAGATGAAAGAAAGGGGCTAGATCATCTTCCCAAACACTAATTATGGGCAAGAGAAGAAGCATCTTTTCAGGCACTTTTGGATCCTTTGAGATATTTGCCATGTAATGCAATATTAAAATAAAAATGAGAGTGAAATTAATATGCTAATAAAATCCAGGTAGAAATGGTTAGATGCTGAGGTTCTAGATAGACTAGAAACCTGAAGAATGTATTTCTCGGATATAGTATAATGGTGTTAGAACCACAAATGTGGCATCAGTAATAAATGTATTGAGGCTACAGAAAAAATTCTCGCCACCTTGTTTCTATGAATACTTTTTCTATGTCAATGCGGGAAATAAAGAAAAAATAGGACAATCTTTGTGTATCCAATTCCAGGTTTCTCATTTTGCAGAGACAATACTATTTGGAGTACTCTGGGATACCAATGGCAATTATAAGCTAACAAATTTTTAAAAACTTAGTTATCTACCTCATTAGAAGTGAAACAGCAAATGCATTTTTACAAAGTTAATGGAAAAGTGTTCATTTGGTTCATATAGCATTCCAAACATAGAGGTTATAAAGTAGACACCGATTCTTTTATAGATTTCAAGGTGAGGAGTGGAAGGCAGGTGGGGGCCACATCCCAGGTTGGATGAGGCATCGATGAGCACAATCAGTTTTTAGGGGACTTTATAAATGTCTGCGTGCACCGGAGAGGGGTGTGCAGCAGAAGGTACCAGGTCAGGACAGAGCCAGAGAAGAGACAGAAAAGACAGAAGGTGGTGTGGAGAACAGACGGCCTTCTAAGAACCTGTCCATTCAAATGAGCACCTCGGAACTCTGTCACTCCGCACTCCTGAGGCCTGGCTACACTACTAATCCCTCCCTCATTAATCCCTCCCTGCTTTTAACTCTGGAAGCTGGAGCATTTCTCAGGAGCAAATTGATTTTTACAGAGTTAACAGAAAAGTGTTCATTTGGTTGCTTGCAATGTTCCCTATATTAGGTACATTTTGGCAATGGCAAAAATAGGATAACTAGAATAAGTAAAAGAACTGCCATTACCCATCTCTCCCCTAAGAATATTAAAGGGTCACAAAGGCCCAGTCATCAATTCTGCAACAATGCTATCATAAGCATCAACAAACATGGCAGCTTTTGTTTTGTTTTGTTTTGAAAGCTCCTATTACAGAAGTCTTCAAACTAGTAGGTATGTGGAAAGTGCGTTGAAAGTCGAGATTCCTGGGCCCTATTTCCAAAAATTTGGATTCAGAGGCCCTGGGTAGGCCTCAAGAATCTGCCTTTCAAACGAATGCTCCAGGTCATTCTCATACACAAGTTCTGGGGACCACACTTTGAGAAACACTTCCCCACAGTAAATTCTTCTTTTCCACTTTAGCGTAAGCTCACTGTACTAAGCAAATTGTGTTTAACAGGCTTCCTGATGTTAGTTCTGGAAAAGCAAGTAGCCTCCCACATGATTCAGCCAGAGATAAATGATCAAAGCATAGAGGGGAAAACCTAGTCTGTAAGCCTATGTTTAGGTAGATTCTCAGAGTGGAATCTGAATTATCTCTTCAGGGAAAACTTGGAGCCTGTCCACACCCCATGCATTACCCAATTTGGACAGAAGTCCCCTCGGGTTCAGCCTTGGTTTTAGGAAACCCACATCCATATTTTCCAGATTTTTACCTCTTTTGGTGATAGTATAGAAATGTAATCTTCATATATCATTCTGGCCTTTTCTTCAATTACTTTTTTGTTCTGCTCTTTCTTTAAGTCTTCACAGGCAAGCCAGAAAAGTAGGTTCTCTTCACTGTACTCTGTTCGGAGAAACTCTCTGAAAAGGTTTCTTCCTGCTGGGGCCTTCATCATCTTATCAAAATTTTGAGACCAGGACAAGACTTCATCTGAAGTGGGGTTTTGGCTGCAAAGACAGAATTGGGCCATTATTAAAGGCAACTTTGACCTAAGAACGCTGAGCTTAGGAAGGGGAGAAAGATAGAAATTACTATTCACTTGATGCCATCTAGTGGTCATTGCCAATCAGTTCGGCCTGATCTGGCAATTACCTGCCAGGACCAGGCTAGTTATTTCTGGGTATTAAGAAAAATTCATTTAGGTACCCCTGTGTGTGTTAGAGAGCTAAGCACTCAAATAGCAAGGGGCTATACACACTATGCACATGATCATCATAAATTCCTAATGAAGCCTGGAAATGTTCAAATCTTAACAATATATTACAAATTGATAAAGACAGCCTATGCGTTACTTAGAAGGGCAAATTGAATTTTTTGCTTGCATCTGATGTAGCTTTTAATTTTAAAGCCGTAAGGTGCAGTTTTGCTTTTCCTCTCTGGTAGGTACTATTCCATTTTATCACTAAAGTAAGAATATGTTGGGTGCACCTGTCACACATTTTCCTAAGCTTTAATAATTACTCTATTAAATATTATGAATGAATTATTACCCATGAATGGAGTTATTAGAGTTAAAAAGCATAGGGAATTTATAATGATACTGAGGGCTTTCTAGATATTTATATTCAGGTTTTCAGTGACTGTGTTCATGTAGAAACTACCAGTTATTACTCCTTTGGTATACATCAAAGAAATAGAAGAAGCTTGGAGCTTCTTATGGTTAAATTGATCCTGATCTTGCTTTCCTATCCATTGGTTTATTTAAGAACTGTCTAACCTCCTCAAAAAGTTGAAAATAGAACTACACTAAGATCCAGCAACTGCACTCTGAGGTATTTACCCACAGAATACAAAAACACTAATTCACAGGGATACATGCACCCCGATGTTTATAGCGGGATTATCTACAATAGGCAAATTATGGAAACAACCCAACTGTCCATCGCCTGATGAATGGATACGGAAGATGTGGTATACATATACATGGAATATTACTCAGCCATAAAAAGAATGAAATCTTGCCATTTGCAATGACATGGATGGAGTTAGAGAGTACTATGCTACATGTGATAAGTCAGAGAAAGATAAAAACGATATAATTTAACTCATAATATGGGATTTAAGAAACAAAACAAATAAGCAAAGGGGAGAAAAAAGAGATAGAGGCAAACCAAGACACAGACTCTGAACTATGGAGAACAAACTGATGGTTACCAGAGGGGAGGTGGGTGGGAGAAGGGTAAAATAGGTGATGGGGATTAAGGAATGCACTAATCATGATGAGTTGAGTTAATAATCACTGGGTTGATCACTATATTGTACACCTGAAATTAATATTACACTGTATGTTAATCAACTGGAATTTAAATAAAATCTTTAAAAAAAGAAAAGAAAAAGAATTTCCCAAACTAACATAATTTGGTCAGAAGTACTTATATTTTATATTATATTTTATATTTTTCTTATACTTTTGACCAAGTATTTTAGGTTGATTTGCTACTACTCCAAAATGCCTGAACTTCATCATTCGCTTAAAAAAAATTAAAGGTGTTCAAATTACTATGAAGCATCAAAACATTAAAATCTTCTCCTAAGAAGCAGAAAAAGAGAGCACCTATAATTATACAACGAATCTATTTGCATTTTAATTTTTTCCTGTAGATACTGCCATGAAAAGTTGATTCTCAATTTGGAGAAAATACCTGGTTAGAGTCTGTTCTGATGGAAGTGGGGCCAGCTAGGTGCCCTTTCTGACCAACTTAAGTAACTTCATATCTTTTTTGTGTGTCTATTTTAGACTCTTTCATGTTAAAGAGAAAAAGCTTAGAAAAAAATATTCACAGAAAAGGGAAAAGAATTAGGGCCAATGGGGGCTGATTCACGTTAATAATCATTACTTTTTGAAAGAGAGAAACTGAGGCAGCATGTTCACTGATAACCTAACACTGCTAATTGAAACACCTGATGAAGAGCAATGACCGTCAGAAAACAACATCTTCCAGGCAGAGACAGTCTTCATTCCACAAAACCATTTGGAGGAGTACCAAGACTCAGGAGATCACACCTAAACACTGAGTAGACGTGAACGGTGCACAAATACAAGACACAATCACCAGGTGAACTGCACTCACCTTTCCTCTAGGACCTGGATGCTCTCCATTTTTGTGGTGTGTGTGGGCCTTCCTGCATTTTCTCCTCTTTCTTCATTCCTAACAGTGAGGCTGCAAGGTAGCATAACACTTTATTGTGTCTAGAGAAAACCAATCATTTAAAGACAAGAAAAAAATGGCAGGAAAGTATCTCGCAGAAGAATTTTACTGTCAGCAATGTGAGAATATATAAAGTACAAGAGTGACACCATTTTGAAATGATGGGTGAGCCTATGTCAATGAAAGGAATGAAAACGACTTAATAAAATAATGAAGTAAATAAGAATCTTAAAAATGGTTACTGTTCTACATTCTGACTTCATCCTTATGTAATTTGAATTATGTAACGTCTCTAAGGTACTCACATGATTATATGCTTTAATATTTGATATATATCATGACGTTACTGTTTTGGAGTAATGTCATTTTGACTTTTGCTTAGTTCTGTTCCTAGTTTGTTTTCCATTTATTTCCCCCACTGATAGATAAAAGGATAAAATGTTTCAGAGTCTAAAACAAAATTTGCTGAAATCACATCATCATTTTCTGCCTCCCAGGTTTTCTGTCCCTGACACCGTGAATCCTCCATCCGCTCAAGTTTCAACTACTGGATTTATATTTGACTTTGTCTTTGCCCTTTCCTCCCACTTAGTCAATCTTCAATGTCTTGGGAGGGACAGGGGAGTCTGAGGGTTTGGGTTGGAAAGCACTGGGCTGGGGAGGGGGAGCTCTGGGTCTCTGGGGTGTCAATTTGAAAATATTGCAGGGGTGCAGGATCTAGGATAATCCCATGGGCTGCAGTACAGAACCCGAGAACGTGAGGATTCAGATAAACTGCAGCTAAGCAGCACTATAGGGTAGAAGGAACACTCAAAGTTCTTGGCATAGGCTGGACATAACCAGGGAGATTATGGGTGATACTAAGAGACAGGATGATTGAGATGACTCCGTGTCCTCAGAAAGTCAAGCTACTGAATTAACAAACCGACCCCTCTTGTCTAGAACCCAAGAAGCTTCATGGGAGCCCGTCAGAGAGTAAAAGTTCAGATAACATGTCTCTCATTTCTTCCTACATTTATTTTACAAGGTGTAATGGTTAGTATTTCCTAGCATCTATTATGTGCCAGGCACTGTCCTTTTCTCTTTCGTTTTACCATCCCCATTTTATAGATGAGCAAAGTGAGCCACAGAGCTGTCTACGAGGTTGGCCCCAACGTCAGACACTAAATATGTTGTATGGTTGGAATTTGAATCCAATTCCCACACACAACTCTATAGTCTTTATTGAGTACTTATTAAAAACTATGCTTGAGGTGACTGAGTGGCTCGGTCAGTTAAGCATCGGACTCCGACTCAGGTCATGATTAAGTGCCCGATTTTGGCTCAGGTCATGATTTTGTGGTTCGTGAGTTCAAGCCCTGTGCCGGGCTCTGTGCTGACAGCTCAGAGTCTGGAGCCTGCTTCGGATTCTGTCTCCCTCTCTCTACTCCTCCCCCACTTGTGCTCGCTCACTCTCTCAAAAATAAACATTTTACGAAACTAAAAGTAAATGCTCTCTGATAGGCACTGAGGCAATATACTACTTGTGTGAATACAAAAAAGGGGCCCTAAATATGGCTGTGGTGGAAAGAAGGGGGTTAGTGGGAGGAAGAGTATAACAAATCCTTACTCTTCATCTGGAAAGTTTGGTAACCGAAGTGGAAACAGTGTCTCACTAATTCATACATTCTGACGAGGCAAGGGTAAGGATAGAGAGAATGTTGCAAAGGGGAGAATCTGTGGCAGAAGGGCCAACCTACAACTGAAAAAGACTAGATGGGAACATCTGTTTGGGAAAGCGGACTACCTGGAGAAAAGAGAATGCAGTAGGAATTGCAAAGGATTCTGGGAAGCAGGAACTAGAGCTGATTGCTACTTAAACACCCAGCGAACTGACTAGCACTCTGCAGGAAGGCAGTAATTCCAGGGTTAGAACCCTCAAAGCCTTCAGGGTAGGGCACCCACTTCAATGAGGTAGGATTCCCAGAGAGAGCGCCACAGTCGTTCAGGTCTCTGCCTGTGGGTTCCGTGAATATGTCTGCATCCTGGGGTGGCCTAGAACCCTCAGCCCTTGATGTAGTAACACGCGTAGGTTAGGGATGTGTTTGAGAGGAGTTCCATTGACTTTTCAAAGCATCTTTGAGGAGGAGTGCTTCTATGGAATTTGACATGTTTCCAGTAATTAGGGGAAAGCGGGTGGGAGGAGGTAGGAATACGCTATTGACAATATCCTGTGGAATTTCCCAGGGGAAATTCAGGATGCCCAATATATAAAATATGCAAGATTCTCGTAAATTCTAAAAAGACCATATTTAAACAGGAGATTAATACTCATTCTGCCAAGCTTTACTGAGCCTATATGTGTGTGCATGCACACACCTTAAACAGACCAGAGAATGAGCATGCTTTCACTGATTAAATAATAAACTGCCTGAGAATTTGTTACATTTCCTCAGTGTCCACAGAGTGCCACACAAATGCAGCTATACTTTACACAACATCTTAGAAAAAAAAATTGTTCTCCATGGTCTCTTTGCTGTAAGAGTAACAAATCTGGAATCTGCAAGCATGACTCACAAGTTTCTGAACATGAATTCTGGCTCTTCTATCTGTTTCTGTGATATTTACAAACATCCCAAATGCCACCATATTAGAGTGATCATCATGAAATATTGGGTTGTTTATATCTTTCATTTCTGCAGATGGTAAAATATGGACACACATTTGTACTAAAACTGCTTATAATAGATATCCAATAAGTGCTTCACTGTTCACCGTTTGCACTGTTTCTTGCTGTAATATTGGATACAACATTGCTCTGTAGAAAGAAATTGACATTTAGCAATTGTTAAGTGTCCTTTTAATTGACTTTCCTTTACAACCATTCTTAAAATGTTGGCTTCAAAGTCCCAATTATCAAGAACCACTGATAATGCCACTTTATGATGAAGAGAAATGGATAAAATGATAAAGGCGTTGGTACTAAACTGTTTACCATCTGTCTTAGGAATGACTAACGTCTGTCCTGACTCTCACTTGATCTTGCTCTAAGTAATATGGTAGAGGTTTTTTTTTAAGGTAATAAAGGACAGGAAATATTTGCTCTAGGTCAACATATACATAGTACATGTGCTTAAGAAAAGCTCTAAAAGTAAATCAAGTTTAACAGTTCTGAGGGGTCAGGTGGAGACATGTTTTTTTCACTTTTACAATGTTTTTTAAATTCCTAACTAACATTTCTGCTTTTTAAACAACTAAAGCCTTTTAAAGATAATAGAATGCATGTACAGTGCTCACTGTGGGAGTCTTAAACAAAGTTTAAGTATTTTATAGGATATAGTGCTAATAATCTAGGCTAAGTATACTAAAATTAGCATTGAATTAAAAAAACTTTTTAGTGTTTATTTATTTTTCAGAGAGAAAGAGGGAGACACAGAATCTGAAGCAGGCTCCAGGCTCTGAGCCATCAGCACAGAGCCCAGTGCAGGGCTGGAACTCATGAGCTGCAAGACCATGACCTGAGCAGAAGTCGGACACTTAACTGACTGAGCCACCCAGACTCCCAACTGAAATGAGCATTTAAAATCTCATTAGATGGAGAAACAATGAAATCTGGCCATGTGTAGCAACATGGATGGACCTTGAGGGTGTTATGCTGAGCAAAATAAGTCAGGCAGAGAAGGACAAATATCATATGTTTGCACGTATAGGAGGATTAGGAGGAACTTGACGGAGGAACAAGGGGGAGAAGAAGGGCAGAAATGGTGGGGGAAAGGGAGAGAAGCAAACCATGAGAGACTCTTGAATGCTGACAATAACTGAGGACTGATGGATGTGGGGGGAGGGGGGAGGGGGGCATGGAGGAGGACACTTGCGGGGATGAGCACTGAGTGTTATGTGGAAACTAATTTGACAATAAACTATTAAAATAAATAAATAAATAAATAAATAAAATAAAATAAAATAAAATCTCATTAGAAGTTTTCTAGAATGGTGATTTTTGAGAAGCAAGAAATACATTTGGTATATTTCAGAAAATAAGGATGTATATACCTCCTTTGTGTGTGGGTATTTTTGTTTGTTTACAGGGGAGTTGGGCTAGTGCGGGACAGAAAACATTACCAGCTGCCCATTATAGAGCCTCCCTACTGATTCACAGATATGTGTAGAGCCTATTTTGGAAGACAGTCTACTTTTGTAAAAAAACCAATTGGTTCTTAGGGAGAGCCCTTGAAATGGTTGCAAATAAATGAAAACTTTGCAGTATCCATGGTAACTCCAGGATAGAGGCTGATCACAAAACCACATATATTTACATAAAAACTCAACTGAGGAATCAATATGATGCTTGAATTTGATTCACTATGACATCAAGGCTCAAGAAAATTCCATTGTAATTGGGAACTGCAGATACTACTCAATATTTTAATATTCTCACATTAAATCCGTTTTCTTTTTTATTTAACAGCTTCTACCTCACATTTTCCAGTGCAAAATGGAAACAACATCCTTCAGGCTCTGAAAAAGAATTGGTAGGTTATTCTTTAAATGTTTCATTTTTCTGCTTAGTAAAAATACCACGGTAAAATAATACTACAGCTTTATTTGGGAATCAACAACGACTTATAAATATGTATGAGACACCTGGTCCCTGTAATGTTGCCTGGGTTGGAAATTCAAGATGAATAAGACAGGGTCTCCAAAACTGAAAAGCTCTGACAGGTAAATAAGCATGAGAGCTAAAAGAGTGGTATTCATCCACCATTCTTAGGTAGTTACAGTAGCTACACTCTTGCAAGAGAGAATTGAGAGAGGCTTTGCAGAAGAGGTAATGATCAGACTGAGCGGAAGAAAGAGCAGGTGTTTCAGATGGAGACCTGGACAAAGGGAAATCCAAGCAGAGGGGGAGTGTCACACCTGAGAGGCTGAGAGTTGTAAAAAGTCATGATATAAATATAGGCTAAAATGGGCAGATCAGAGGTTTTGGGCGGGGGGCGGGGGGAGCGGTACATCAGAAGCAGGCAGTGACATGTGCTTATGGAATGGGCCAGGCAGACAAGGAGGTGCTCTCCAAATGTAGAATATGCCTCCTTTATGATGAGTTTGGTTTTCCATGCTTTATTGTCCTTCAGTCGTAATGGGGATAATGTTAAAACCCCACCATACAAGGTTGTAAAGCAAAGACTAAAAACTTGAGACAAAAAGGCAAATTATCAAACATGCTTAATTAAATGGAAGGGCAAATTAGGTGCATATTAAAATGACAAATCCAAGTTTATCAAAGAGTTTTTAATTTCAACTTGTGAGGAAATAAAGCCTTATACTTTGCCATTATTATAAAACACTTCCTCATACTTTACCTTACTACTTACTTCTTCCTCACAACAGTCCTGTAAGGTAAGCAGGGGACTGGTTATTAATCATTCCCATTTTATTTAAGAGCAAACAGTACCCAGGGTTGATTTACAGCATCCCCACAAGTAAACCATATCAGGGCTGGCGGTGAACTCACGTCTTTTTTGACTTCTGGTCTCATGTCCATCTTCACTATTCCATGCCACTTCTCTTTATATAAAAGACTTAATTGTGGGTATCTTTTACCTTTTTAGTTATTTACAAAGATCAATTGCTCTGCCCGTGTTTGGAAAAGGGAAAACCCTTATCACAAACCAGTTGATTGAGTTCACATGTGTCCTCTATAAGCACTGTTCCCGGATATCAGGCTGTAGGGGTTATTGCCCAGAGGGCTACTGTATGGTAGATACCGGCAGGAAGCCTGGAGTTTGAGATTCCCAGGAAGGAGTTGTTACAGAGCATTTTCACAGCATAGCCTGGACGAGGAAGAGAAGAGAAGATTCCACTCATGACTGTGGACCATGTGTTGCTATTGCAAAGAGCCTCCTGGAGGGTATGACTTGCTCACACTGGCAGAGTAACTTTGAGAAGGGAGTGTGAAAAGGAGAAGAGCAGTGATGCACTGCTTGGGAAAGACAAGAAACGGAAGAAAAAAATGGCACCAGGAGGAGGGCAGCAACCATATGCCACCTATAATTTCTCACATATAAAAACCTAGTTGGAGTCAAACCCTTGACTTCAACCTTATCACCTTCATGTATACATTTTCGTATAACAACTTCGTTTTGAAGGAGTATGTGGGGATGGCAATGGTGGTTGGAAATTTGTGTCTGGAAATGTTATACAACACTTGTCTAAAAAAACCCACCACTGCCCCATTAATATCCCCCATACTTTTTATAATCATATCTAATAATCATATGACACATGGGAAATACAATCATGTGTCATAAAACAGCTATTTTATTTGGCTTTGGTTTTTCTTTCACAAACTTAAACCTCTCAAAAGTAAAATAATCAGCTGTAAAAATCTGTCCACTAGATGGCTGTGTTGCCTTTAGAAATAAAATTTTTAATCAAATCTGAATAAAAGAAAACCGGAAGTTTCTGGGAGTAATTACCTTTACTTGGAAAAAAAAAATCTCTTCTTATATGGGTTTTGATAATTATATCTTTCTAAGGAACTGGAGAAGAGTCATTCAGGTTTTCAGGGAGTGAAATAATCAAACTGGAAGGGGATAAATTTAATCTTGGGAGGTGTGCATAATTGCACCCATTTTTCCTTTTTGGTATTTAGAAAATGTTCTCGATATTCCCCAGCTTTAAGTCATTTGACTTAGGAACACTTTAGTCTTAAAAAAAAGGGGGGGGGGCATGCATAATCCTATTAACATTATAGATCTCCATTCCAGTAATAAGTTGTTTGAAATTCTAATGTCTCTTACTGTGGTAATATGGTACTTAGGTCATACATTCTCGGAACAAATTAATTTGACAAGGTTTCTAACTAGCAACAGGCAGGAAAATTTTTTTTTTATTTAAAATTCTTTAAAAGAGCCATTATGAGAGAAGATTCTCCAAACTATTTTATTTCTAGTTTGGGTTATATGTAACTGAAGAGAAATCTCTTTATCTACCCATCCCCTCTCTCTTTGCTACAATTTCTCACTATACATGCTTCTGTTTGAAAAAAAAAATGGGTTTCAAAGATCCCCTTTTTCCTTTGGTATAAAATTTTTATTTCAAACTCCAAGCCATGTATTTTAGGTTCATCGGCACATTAATTTGATTAAGTAGGCCAACTGCTGACAAGCTATTACACAGTTAAAATCTGGATCCATTATGTAAAGTTTATGTTTAGCTTAAAAAACTGATGTTTCTTATTTGGTGTAAACAAGTCTCTTCCCCCCTCCCCCCAAAGCCCCTTAAAATTAAGAGAAGTACAGGACTGGGGCACCTGGGTAGGTCAGTTGGTTAAGCATCCAACTCTTGGTTTTGGCTCAGGTCATGATCTCACAGTCCATGAGATCAAGCCCCACATCATGCACTGTACTGGCAGCGTGGAGCCTGGTTGGGACTTCTATTTTCCTCTCTCTCTGTCCTGCCCCACTCACGCTGTCTCTGTCTCTCATAAATAAATAAACATGGGGCGCCTGGGTGGTTCAGTCGGTTAAGCATCCAACTTTGGCTCAGGTCATGATCTCGCAGTTTGTGGGTTCCAGCCCTGCATCGGGCTCTGTGCTGACAGCCCAGAACCTGGAGCGTGCTTCAGATTCTGTGTCTCCTTCTTTCTCTGCCCTTCCTCTGCTCATGCTCTGTCTCTCAAAAATGAATAAATGTTAAAAAATAAAAAATTTAAAAGTAAATAAATATATAAATAAACTGGAAAAAAAGCACTTTGCTTTATAAGAAAATGAGAAGTACAGGACTGAATATTTATATATTCTTTATATAATATCTATCTTCCATTTCAGTTCTCAGGTTGATTAAAATCCTATTTTAAGCTCTTCCTTCAACCCACTGTAATTTTTCCTGTAAGCCATAATTAAGTTAGTTGATGCTTTTGTGGGAAAGCAAATAGTCTTGAATGTGAAAAGGCTGCATGGACCTCTATTTAGTTAGTAGACACTGTTATTAAAATGGCATGTGGTCATCTAAGTCTTTGAAAGCATCAGCTGAGTTGGAGCTCAAGCTTCCGGTTTTAGTTGATTTGTGTGCCTAGCATCCAAAGCAGAGTGAGGGAGTCAGAACTCTAGCAGATGATACTCAGACATCTGATAGCTGAGAGGGTCACTTATCCATCCCCCATCCATCCCTCCCCTGGTATGTTCCAGTTACTGTGTGTGTGAATATGTACGGGATGAGGTGGGAAGCATCCTTGAGAACGATTAGGACTGAAAGCAATAATCTTGATCTGTGGGGAAATTTAGCTGAGTTGTACCTGTGCTGGTGAATGTGACATTTAGGGGAAAAGGGTCAGGGATACAGAATGCAGGAAATGGTTCTCTTACGTTCGCTGACAATGTGACTGGAACTCGCTAAGCATACAGTGGTCAAATCCTACAAAGTCTGTTCATTTCCTCTCAGCCTGAGACTTGCAAGGGGGACAGAAGTAAAACCTATCAATAAAGGATTATACAGGAGGCCCCTAGAATGAACTGAAACCTAAACTCACTGATGTATGTGTGTTATTAATTACATCTCACAGATGAAGAAACTGACGCTCAGACAATCACTCGCCCAAGGTTTCAGAGTTGTAGGTCATGAGATCAGGACACAGGCAGGTCTAATTCCAGTGTTGCTGGCTTCTTCCCTCCCCAACGTGGTCCCTTGTTAGTAGGCTTTGTATGAGGAAGACACGTGAGAATCTGTGTAATCTTTAAGTACAAGACACACCTGTTTAGAATAAAACACATGGAATTATCTGTCCACTCTTACAGAGTTAGCCGATTAAAATGGCCCTATACTTTTAAATAATCTATGTTGCTTTATAGAAAAAAATAGTAATGGCAGACATTTGCTTTCTAGTTAGGAATCCATGCTCCCAGGCAGGAGGTGAATATTGATACATAATATACTGACATCTGATACAGAGACATGAATTTTACAGCATTGGAACTTACAATATTTATACACCCCAATTAAGCAGACTTATGATACAATAAATTTCATGTTCATAGGAAGTGGATTTCATTGTTGCATCTGACAAGGAACAAGTAATCCCTGAGTGACATCCTAAAACAGCGGGCGTATTTTAATAGGTCTACCATGCTTAGACCATGAAAAAGTGAACCAGGTCTACAAGAAATAACAAAGAGTTTTAATGAGAGGAACAAAAATAAAGAGTGAATACTTATTTCCATCAGATGTAACAACCACTACATTTTGCAGATAGGGTAGGGGTAGCAAAAATGTCATAAGCTTATGTTTTGTATTACTATTGCATTGGGGAGGTTGGAGGGGAAGTTCTTAAATACTGCCCGGAGAGTTAATAAACTTGGCCTGGATTTGAAAGGGCTGAATTTCCTAATGTTTCAGAAATTGAATAATTGTGCTTTGAGTGAGGCAAGAAGGGAATCCCAGCTTCCCTCAAATTGAAGCTTCACCTTGAAAGAGGTGAGTCTGACCCTGAAATGACTTGAAGTCAACTGGGGTATCTGGGCCAGCGTACCCCACTTGTGTCCATGCAGGGCCCTGTCCCTGTCCCAGAAAGCACTCCCAACCTCTGTACCTATAGTATCATTCCTCCGGTCAGCCCCTGGGCCTCCTCACCAGAGTGAGCTTCTCTCTCCCACTCGGAGGATACTTGTTTTCCTCGGAACTTCCTTTCCATGTCCTACACACTCTCCTGTGTTCTCTTTCTGTAGCCCATGTTCCCGCTCTGGCTGTACCTGGCACCCAGCTCTCTGATGGCCATGCCTCTCTCAGAGATCCTCCCACGCTCCCCACAGGGCAAACGGGTGGGTGTTGGGGTACTGGCATTCCTCTCCTGCATTCTCTGAGGCTTATGCCACCTGACTTCCCCTTCTCCGCCTCTCTGTATCCTCACAGCTCTGTGATTCCTTACCAGGCTCCTCACACCACAGACTCTCCTTCTTACTCACCCTCCACTTCAGGGAAATCGTGCCACAGGGGTCCTCACCGGGTGTCTCCAGCTCTCGGGAGGACACTTCCTTGGTTCCTCACGGATTCAGCTGGCTGTGAGCTGCCTTTCCTTTTAAGCTGGCTCTTGCCTCCTCTGACTTGAATTAACGTAACCTCCTTTCTCCAGCCTTTTTCTGGCTCATTCTTTCTATTCTTCTAAGTGAGACTGGGCATAACGTTTTCATCTATGATTTTGTCTTCTACACATCCATCTTTCCACTGACGATCTAAACACTGCGAGATGATACTCAAAAAATACGCCTTTATAGTAAACACAGAGTCAGAAAGAGAAGCAATGGTATGCCTTCAATGGAAATGGATGGAGGTATTCTAATTCTGGCAGTTTTCCAATATGTAGCATTCTGGTCATACATGACACAGACCTGCCGGAGGCAGTTTGAGTACCGAGCTTTCTAGAGGGTGACCTTCCTAGATTCAACTGCTTCTTGAGAATTTATTCTCTGTTGATGCAGAGGCATGGAGAATGTGGTAAAAACTAAAGAAGTACAACTGTACAAGGCAAGAATAGGCATTCAATAAATTGTAAATGAGAGAATTCACAAATGTGTGACGTATAGAAAGAAGGGCCATGGTCCTAATAACCACTTTGTAGTTTTTTGTGGTTATAGATGGGGAATCTGGGTTCATTTTAGTAGATGTCTTTGGACTGTGTAGTTTAAGGTTTACGTAAGTCCTGGAAACTACTGAGGAAATTCACTTACGCCATGGGGAGATTGGAGTTTCAAAACTGTAGAAGTGTTTGTAAGTGATACTTATGAGGACTGGTTACAAGTACTTGGAAATCCTAGGCACACAACCCCCATTCCCCCACGCACCACAAATCAGGTCTCCTAGTGTGACAGGTAAAGTGTTTATTCACTGGTACCTCGGATGAAATGATTCACCTTGTGTTTGCAGATTTATTTCCAGGGGGCGGTTTCTTCACCAAGGAGCAGATGTGGATTTTGTTTTTCCTTTTGAAAAATAACCTTTGGCTTTTAAAGTATGTATCGTAGTATTTTCATTGGCAGACAGCTAGTGTGTGACAGCATCGGAGGATAAAACGGGACATTATTCTTGCACTGTTTTGAATTACAGAAACTGTGGTACTCGTTAAAAATGGAGGGAGGGGCAACTGAAAACATGTTTATGAAGTGCTTCACATTACTTAGATCTATCCTATGGTCTGGGAACGCTGGGAAGTCATGTGTCCAAAAGGGAGACAATTTTAGCCTTCACAGGGCTAGCTCATTTCAGTCTGAGGGACAGTTTCTCTGAGAAGAATAAAGACTATCTGAGGCAGTGCACCAAACCTTGGAGGCAATACACACTAGTGCACAAGACTATGCACCTGACCTGGAAAGCAGTGCATGAGATTGTGAATTCGACTTGGAAACTAAAAAGCTTTGGGAATGGTTCATATCAAACCCGGAAATGAAGAGTTTGGAAGTGGCATCTTCAAGTGGACAAAACAATAGACTGGATATGAAGAGACTTGAATGTTAGCCTTTAGTCAGTAATGAGCTTTGTGAGAGTAGGCAAGCCTTCCGTTTCCTTATCTGGAACCTTAGAACTAGCATTTTCCGGACATTAGTTTTTTTTAATGAGGCCATTTTGTTTTCTTTCAAACCAAAGCTTATACCTAAGTCTAATTAAGTAAAACAGTTCAAGACACAATCATCTCCTTGGAAGCTGCCAAGAGGGAAGCCCAGGACTGTGGCCAGAAATACTGTGGCCCCCAACTCCCCTGGAGGTATCCCCTTACTTCCACCAAGCGGCATGAGAAGTCAATAGGAACGTTCTGGGAGATGGGAGCTGAAGTCTCTTGAGTTCTGATTTGTTACCACTGAACATGGAACTCTGTCGTGCTTGACAGGACCACCCACCAGGAGCAACCAGGAATTACAACAAGGATGGATCTGCGCCTAAAGACCACAGTCTCGGTTATCTTAACATAACGTCTGATGTTAGGAGAGGGTTTGTGGGACAATTTAGAAATCAGCTGTAAGCTCAAAATACATTTTGAAAGCTCTAGCTTTGCATCTCCTTCTTGAGGCACCTTGCTTTCGTGAGCCCACAGCAGTTTGTACTTTGCAATGCACCTTCATAGGTGTTGTCTTCAGTGCATGGGGTGGGGGTGGGGGGTGTTGGAGAGGGTGTGGGGCAGGGGAAAGCCCTCACTGCCCCCTACTGTCCTGGAGAAGGCGGCTCTGTGGGGAGGAGCGCACATCTTTCAAAGGGTTCTTTCCCATCAAGAAAAGCGAAGAGAGTAAACTACTTCTGTCTGAATCTTGATATAAATTAAGTTTTCACAGTGGTAACCTTGAACCTTTAGACAGAAAGTCTTGACAAAACTCTCTCTCCTCCAGGTCAGGAACAGCTTAGTCCCACGTATGGAAGGACTTGCAAATTTATACACTGTTCATTTTATAGCCCAGACTAGGCATCCATGATTCAGTTATGTAACACAGCTTACATGCTCTAAGCCACCTTCCCATCTTTTCTCCTCCTGCAACAGAAGGCCGTGGGGAGAGAAGGGAAACAGGCTGATTTGGGGACAGAAGTGGTTTCTTGAAAGGGACAGAGAGCAGATCAGCTTAATAAGTCATTATGAATTAAGTCTCAATTTTTTAAGTTTGGGAAGGAAACTGTGGAAATATTCAGCAATTTCATACTTGATCTCTGTATCATCCCCCAACATAACGCACAGTCATAATTTTATGAAGACAGGAAAAAGTTTAAAAATGGGAGAGGAGCTGAAGCTGACATATGAAAGAGAAATGGAAACTGGAGGGAAATACTATGTTGCTTAAAAACTCATAACATGAGTGGCTCAGTCAGCTAAGCATCTGACTTCAGCTCAGGTCATGATCTCACGGTTTGTGGGTTCGAGCCCCGCATCGGGCTCTGTGCTGACAGCTAGCTCAGAGCCTGGAGCCTGTTTCAGATTCTGTGTGTCTCTCTCGCTCTGACCCTCCCTCTGCTCACGGTGTCTCTCTCTCTCTCTCTCTCAGAAATAAATAAAAACATTTTAAAAAATAAAAAAAAAACCCATAACATGTAAGGCTAGGGTGAGGTATTTGTACTTACTACTAGATGCAGAAATTTATTTTCCCAGCATTCTATTTCCTTAAAGGGAGGTGAAATCAGCTACCTGCCAACGGCTCCTATTTACAAATGACAGTTACTTCATATTTTGATTTCTAACTTTATTTTGGTCCCTAAATTAACATTTTTTTAGTGTTTCTTTCTGTTCTGCTCCTCTGACCTAGCCTGGAAAATTTGAAGAACATTTCTTTCTTTTGTTTTGCCACACTAATAAGGCTTTAACATTCTTTTCCTCAAACTCCAAATATAAAAATAATGATATTTTCAAAAGGCATGTATTAAGGAAATTCTCATTTGCAATGAGATAACACTGTCACAATTAAAATTCAAAAATCAAAGCAATTTAAGCTTTCAATTTTTTTCAAGTTGTTTACTTTACAAATTATTTAGTGTTTATCACATATGGAAAACTTATAAGTGTAGACTGTGTTTTTTGGCTTAGAAGAGGCATCCATGACTTACTGCTAACAAATACAGTTCTTGCTAATGACACTTCAGTCTAGAACTCATACTGCCTTACAGAGCACTCATCCAACGCACCAAGTGCTTGAGCTCAAATACGCATCAACTTAGAGGTGTGAAGAGTTAAGGCAGCTTCCAAAAGCTGTTTTGTTTTCTATCCATAGTCTGTGTTCTGTTACAATTTGATGCTCACGGCTCATGTTGAATGTTTTGTGGTTCAATGTGCACTTTAAGAAGAAAAGCAAGTCTCACTAAATATATGTAAACCAGATAGAAGCAAAGATCACCAAATATGTTTGACAGCAAACAAATATAGCACAACAAAACTTCGGTACTCTTATCTGTTCTGGTGTTTTAATCCCGAAGCAATTCAGAAATGTTTTAGCAGTTAAATAAAATCATCTAGTGATTTCTAGAACACAACATAGTACAAATAAATAGAAATATAATCGTCAACATGATGTAACAATATATTTGCTATGTCTTATGTAGAATCTATAATAAAATTCCTTTCCTTTCCAAGATTATTCTTAGCTGATCTTTTAAAAATATATATACATTATTTCAAATATTAGTTTTCCAATATGAAGTGTTCTGTAACCCAGCAAGCTAATTCTTAAATGCATACTCATGTGTTAGGCACTGTTTTTGGCTTGTATGTGTTTTATTTCATTCAGTGTTTACAACAACCTTATGAAGTAGGGATTCTTATTACTGTAATCTGACATATGAGGAATTTGAGGACATTATGTAACTTGTTGAAGATCAAACAAACAGTGATGATGAGGACAAGATTTGAACTCAGACAGTCTGACTTCCAAACCACCATATTCAATCATTACACTTTACTTCATGGATTCAGACCAGAGCTAGATGATTTCTGTAGGAGGTATAAGGGACAAAAATATATATATACAATTTTATTGAAATAGTTCCCTCCTCTAGAACTCTATTTCCTCCATCGGAAATAGTTAAGGCTTAAAAATGAAAGAAAAGGAGTCAGATATGACTTTCTCTAACAAAGAATCATCATCTGAGAAGCAATTTTGGTATTTATAAGAACTACTTTAAAACCTTCCAAATTACTGAAATGTCTCATGGTTTTCTGGAAATGCAGTTCAGTAGAGGGGACAGAGCTCGTTCAACACCATGGCTACCACTGAAGTTTAATACGTTTCATCTTCTATTTTGGCCATAATGACAGAATATTATGCCACCGTATGGTAACAATAACCTCAATGGATGTCAGGAAACTGTAGCAATCATATATAAGAAGATGATTCAAGCATTTGGGCATTTCTTCAGAGTTTTGAATTAAGCCAGGGAGACCCAGAAGATCCACTTGTGAACTGGATCTTAAAGGACCCCCAAACTTACAGTTCTATGGAAAGTTCCATTAAGTCTAGTATCCCCCCTTGGAGGATAAATCATAGGACTCGGGGTCTTACTGATTTTCTTGTTTGAAGGCACTTTGGGAATTTGGAACCGGAGCAGGTTTTCTGAGGTGCCCGAATCACAGAAATTAAGCACTAGACAGGACCTTGGGAATCAGCTTGTCTAACTCTTCATAATTTTGCCAATGAAGACACCAAAGAGCAGAGACGAAAGGTGTGTCTGGGGTCACAGACCCTGTCAGTGATAAAATCACAACGGAAAGCAGGTTCTCTGGCTCAAAGTTCAGATATTTTAGTTGACTTAGACCTCATACTCATCACAGCCTCTGTCCTTTTATATCTGTGGGCATGGGTCTGCGGTACTTCCTTCTCTGTCCCGTACCAGGAGTCTGTAGCTGAGAGTGCCACCCTGACTCACAGTGTTGTGGCTCTGTGACTGAACAATCAAGCCCCTCTGACATACCACATAACTAAAACACAACGTCAAATATGATGCACAGTACAACTAGACATTGTCTTAACGTTGTTGCACCTACTGGAACATTGGCGAGTATTCGTTATTGTGACTAGTTAAATAAATATATAACCATCATCTTATTTTTACCATATCTTGAAGAAGCATGGATGGCGAAAAACAGGATATAAAATAAGTTTTCATTCTTTACTATCAACTTAAGTGTAGACTGTGGGAAAATATTCTATTTCCAGTGATGGTCTCCAATAATCCCTACTCGTAAAAGCAGAAAAGGAGACTGACTGAGAAGTTTCTATGACCATAAGAATGAACAGGCATTATCCATTCTATTGAGGACCCAGCTCAGGGCTGTGTCATACAGAGAAGTGCCACATACCAGGAGCAGCTGCAGCAACAGCACCAGCAAAAGCAACATGTGTTGTTGGGCCTCTGGTTTCCAGGCGCTTGAGACACAGCAGGTGCTCCTTCATTTTGTGACTGCTGTCTTTTTCGCATTTCAGCTGCTTCAGTACCCAACTGGATGAAAGAAGAGAGAAGTCATTAAGGTATGAAGAACTCAAGGGAAAAGATAAATAGCTCATGCGGAAGGGGACATACTTTAATTAGGGGGAGCAGATAAATTAAGAAAAGGTAGAAACGGGGAGCCTGGGTGGCTCAGCCGGTGAAGTGACTGACTCTTGGTTTCCGCTCAGGTCATGATCTTTCAGTTTGTGAGTTCGAGCCCCGCCTCAGGCTCTACGATGATGGCGTGAAGCCTGCTTGAGATTCTCTCTCTCCTCCTCTCCCTCTGCCTGTCCCCTGCTCATGCTCTATCTCTCTGTCTCAAAATAAATAAATAAATAAACTTTAAAAAATAAAGAAAAGGTAAAAATGAATAAGCTTTAGCAGTCAAAAATTCTCAAGAATACATTTTTAAGAGAATATCTTAAACGCTTTTGGACAAACTTCTACGCACTATTATCTGCTACATAAAACTATTATAACGATGGTGCAACAGAGTCAAAATCAGTTGGTAAGGTAAATATGATAAAGTTTAAAAATTTAACTTCTTTCTTTACTAAAGAATGATTTCATCTGCTTTCCTTTCTGAACACCTTTAAATGATTGTGGCAGGTGTACATTAGCTTGTTTCTCCACTATGTTTATGG
>NW_027532015.1:376230-453265 GCF_008692635.1 Crocuta crocuta | reverse complement strand
ATGGTCGGGTTAGCTGAGCTTTACAAATCAGGTTGCAGGGTTTCCAACTATGTAACATTGTGAGGCAGATCAAGTTTGTTTCTGGTGTTCGCTCAGCTTCTTTTAAATTTTTTTTAATGTTTTATTTATTTTTGAGAGAGAAACAGACAGTGTGATCAGGGGAAGGTCAGAGAGAGAGGGAGATACAGAATCTGAAGCAGGCTCCAGGCTCTGAGCTGTCAGCACAGAGCCCGATGCGGGGCTGGAACCCATGAACCGTGAGATCATGACCTGAGCCGAAGTCGGACGCTTAACGGCCTGAGTCACCCAGGCGCCCCTCTGAGCTTCTTTTTAAACACTGCATCTTGGGGTGGGCATCTGGGTGGCTCAGTTGGTTAAGTGGTTAAGCATCCGACTTCAGCTCAGGTCATGACCTCACAGTTCATGAGTTGGAGCCCCGCATTGGGATCTGTGCTGACAGCACAGAGCCAGTGTCAGATCCTCTGTCCCTCCCTCTCTATGCCCCTCCCCTGCTTGCTCTCTCTCTCTCTCTCTCTGTCTCTCTCAAAATAAATACATAAACTTAAAACAACAAAAACACCGCATCTCCTTTTTGATACATCTGCCTCGCCCTGTGGGGCCCTAATCTTGGTAATACTGGCAAAGCGCCCTTTTCTGTTAGGAGTCCATGTTGCAAAGGCACCACCACCTTTCCACCACCACCTGGATTTGTGTTCATTCAGTACAGAATGGTGGAAAGATGAGAAGTCCTAAAATCCAGGGAAATTACTTTGGTGGAATGTATATAACATGTCAAATGAGAAAAACATCAGGGTACAGGACACACACTACCTGTGACCTTACGGAGCAGGCCACATGAGCTGTCTTATTGGTTATAAGACCAATCCTGATCTAGCACTTGGTTGAGTATAAAAAATAAAAAATAAAGCTTTGTTTTAGTAGAATAATATCAAGTATAGCATGACCTCATAGAAAAAGAAATGATGCATGATGTTCTTCATAATATGCAATGTATGTATATCATATACATACAACATCATGCGTGACAGCAATACTTATTAAAACCATAATGTACTTTGTTTTGGTATTGTGAGGTCATGCATTCAAAATTATGCTTTCATGCATTGATTTTTTAAAAATGTTTTTTAAATTTATTTCTGAGAGACAGTGTGAGCAGAGGAGGGTCAGAGAGAGAGGGAGACACAGAATCGAAGCAGGCTCCAGGCTCTGAGCTAGCTGTCAGCACAGAGCCCGACACAGGGCTCGAACCCACGAACTGTGAGATCATGACCTGAGCCGAAGTCAGACGCTCAACCAACTGAGCCACCCAGGCGCCCCTGATTTTTTTAAATTGGAGAATAAAATACATCTTAAGGTTTTTTTCTATGTTCATGTAAGGGATAGAGTTAAAATTTTCATGGGTCAATGCTTATGTATTCTTATAGCATTTCCAGTTAAAAGGTTAACAATATATACTCCACTTCAGTCAGAAGAGAACAAAGAGGGAAGGAGTGAAATATAAGAATCAAGTAAGTATTGAATGATAAACTCTGATTTTGAACTTAATGACTGTCTCAAGTAAAACCCCATGTTTCTCTGTTTAGAATAGTCTAGAACTAAATTCAAGACTGCATAAATTAAGGAAATGGAAGGGTTGCTCTTCCCTCCACTAACAATGTTTTTATATGCATCATAAAGTCTCCACATTGTTCAATCTAAGAGTCCTTTTATCATCATCTCTGGGCCTATCCCCACCTGTGACACAGCGACCACCCTATCCTCTCTGGAATGCTTTCTTCTCGTGCCTTCCTGGGTACCACACTCATCTGTTTGCTTTCTATCTTACTAGTTACTGTCTATTTTGTTATTTCCTTTCCATCTCTCTCACCTCCAAATTTTGGCTGGCCACCGTATTTGGTCCCTAGAATTCTTCTCTGTCATTTTTTATGATGAACTTTTATAGGACCTACCTGCTTACTGGTGAGAATTCTCAAATTGATAAGGCAGTAAAGATGACTTTCCTGAATTCAGGACTCAGATATCCAACTACCTACCTGATGTCTCCACTTGGCTTTCTCAACTCACCATCTCAGTCACAACATGTTCCAATCTGATGCCTTCCTTCTCCACTAATTTGTTCCTCCCACAATTCTCCCACTTTTAGTAAATGAAAAGATTTATCTTTCTAATCATTCAGACCAAATGGGGGGAAAACCCTGTGGAATCATCCTGACTCCTCTCTGTCATTCAGACCCCCCACATCAGCACATCAGCAAATGCAAGCCCTCCTAACTGCTCCCTTCCACCCCTCTTCTGTTTTTACTACTCCTCATCTTTTCTCTTCCTATTCCAGTCCATTCTAGTCTCAATAGAGCAGCCAAAGTGAGTTTTTAATTTATTTTATTTATTTTTAATTTATTTTTTATTTATTTTCAAAGTGAGTTTTTTAAACCCAAGGAGATGACTTCAGCAAGGGCTCTTCCACCTAAATCCACTCTAAATATTCCAGTGGCTTCCCATTTTACTCAGAGTAAAAGCCAGCAGTTCTGCAATCTGGTCCTTCATCACTTCTCAGAGTGCATGTCCTTTTCTCTCCTCCTCAGTCACTCTTTTTAACAACAATGGCCTCCTCAACCATGCCTGGGATAATCATGTGTCAGGGCCTTTGCACTGGCTGTTCTGCACTCAGTGCTTAACTTCATCCTTACTCATACGTTACATTTTCAGTGGAACTTTCCTGCCCTTTATTGAAAATCACACCTCCCTTACTCCACCCCCAGCATGACCTATCCACCCTTGTTTGTTTAACTAACTAGAAAATAACTTCCATGAAGGTATTTTGTCTGTTTTGTTCATTGTTGTAACAATGCCTGGCACACAGTAGGTAACAGAAAACTGTTTGTTGAGTGGTGAATTTTACAAGCCATTTCATTAATGACAAGAAAAACAAGCTCTATCACATTCAACACTGAAAAGTATTAATTTCCTAGCCAATGCAATACAATAAGAAAAAGTAAATAAGGACTGAAAAGGAAATCACATATGTTAATATTTACAAGTGATATGGTTGTCTACAAAGAAATTCCCAGAGATTCAACAAAGTTATTAGAGACAGTTCAAGAAGGATACCAGGTTGAGCTTTAAAAATCAATATATTTTGAATATACTACCAATAGCTAATTATAATATATCAAAAGGAAGAAAGGCATCACACAAATGAGTTAAAAATTGAAAACGCAACTGGTAGTATTTCTAACAAAAGGTGTGTAAGAGCTTTATGAAAATGTTACAAAACTTTACCAAAAAACATAAAATAAACCTGGATACAGAATTAGGTTGTTTTCTCAAGCAGGAAAATGGAGTATCTTCAAAATGTTAATTGTCCCAAATTATTCTATAAATTTAATGATTGTAATAGAAATTCTAATTTAATCATTCATGGGACGCAACAAAGGGATTCTGAAATTTGGGTGGAAGAATAAAGAGCTGAAAGTAACCAAGCTATTTCTGAAAACAAGAACAAGTGGGGGTATCATGTCAATAATATAAATCAATAATAGTTATGACAGTATGTCATTGGCATGGGGATACATAAGCAGATCAGGAGAATGGAATCTGTATAGAGCTGAGACACAGACTCAAGCATATTTGCCATCATGACTTCCATGATTAGAGGATGCTTCCATTACCATTCAGCAAAAAATTCAATACGTGGTGTTGAGACACTTAGATTATATATGCAAAACAATCACATTTCTAAGTTAGAACACACACACAAATAAACTTCAGATGAATCAGGCATAGGTGTTATACACATGATAAAAATATGACAAGAAAATATCGAAAAAAGCTTTTGTAGTTTCTAAGCAGGAAAACGATTCTTAGAAGACCAAGCAAAAAGGAAAACATTATTTTTGATATAGTCTAACTTATCAAAAACCTTTGAACAAATAAGATAACATAAATAGAATTAAAAATGAGAACCAGACCAGAAGACAAAAAGCATTATTGTCTGTAATATATAAGTAACACATCACAATTGAAAAATACAAATAACCTAATAGAAAAGTGGGCAAAGGAGACGTTATTAATCTAACCCTGAATTAGATTAATAAATGCTCAAAACTAGTAATCAATTCAAATAAAACAATTATTCCATAATCAATTTTCCCACAGTGAAAAAGTCACAGGGTACCAATTTTGAGAGAGTACGTGGTAAATGAAAGCTCTCATACAATCATGTTGAAGAATAATACTGGCTACACGGCAATGTAGCTAACAAATTCCAGTCCCACATGAATCCTCTGGAGAAACTTTCACATATGCATATAAAGACATTAATTATAGTATTTTTGATACCTTAAATGGGACACATTCCATATTTTCATCTTTTCAGGAATGAATAAAAATGGCAATCTCCTTATACTGATGATATACAACACAACACTTAAAATGAATAACTTAGATCTATAGGATTCAACATGGAAATTGTAAAATAACACTGAATGGAAAAATAGCTGCAAAATATTAACATGATTATTATGATGTGTTATTAATGTAATTATTATTAACATACTAGCAACATATTGGTAACATATTTATTATTATAACACAATTTCCATAAGTATATAAAACAATACCTTTTATTTTTCTCTGGATAATATACATAGTAAAGTAATAAAAGTATGAAACTAGATCCATGACTTTGGATGGGAATGTGACTGGAAAAGAAGGGGTTTTTAATTTTATCTGATCATTTATTTTACAAAGACATGAAGCAATAACAAAATAATATTTGTTTAATTGGAGTATTGTACACATGAGTATTTGTTTTATTATGTCTTGCGCTTATCTATACTTCATTGTTTCCCTCAGAAATCGTCCCCCCCACACACACATACACACATAAATATAATACAGCTTTATACCAGACAGAGGTCCTTATCTATACCTTATCCCAAGTTTGCAGGGAGATTCACCTTCTTGAGAACTGAACACCTTAATTTTCTCACCGTTAAATATTTAATTTTGGAAAATTTGTAGAGAAATGCCATGTTGGGTGCACTGTTGTGGTTTAAAACCACTGAGAAGGAGTTCAAATATTATGTTAGATTTGCACTGCCTTTCGCTGTCTCCTAAGTCCTTTGGCTCATTAGAAAAAGAAAAACCCACAGGTGAATGGCTTCTTTGTGCTTTTCTGAGGTAATCGGGTATGTTGTGTCATAAACATTTTCCTTCCGGCAAAAATAAATTTACTACTCACAGATTTCTCTTGTGTACGTACCCCCACCATTTGAAGCAGGTTGCTTCTATTTATCTGACTGGTCTGTATGTGTCCCTGAATACTGGCAGTTCGGTATTTATATTCGGTAATATATCAACTGTGTTTAGAGTCTGAACTTATCCTGGGCTGCCTGGCATACAGCTATATATAAGGAAAACAGTCTGTTGACATATTTTGCTACATAGCTGCACTGTCCAAAGAATTACACGCACAGAGAGGGGGAAGAAAAGGGATCTAGAGAGCTCCTAGGTGACAGTGCTCTCTCTGGGCGAACAGGCACGGCAAATAGTGGCTACTCCCATCCTGGAACCCTCGCATCTACTTCCCGTGTGCCCTTCTAAACCCCAGTGCTTAACAGAATTCACTGGGGTTTATTTGTACATACAGAAGGCATGATCTGCATAACTGTTATATTTTAACTTTTCTAGAGTTTGCTGATTCTAGTTTTTTTTTTTTATGCTGATCATGACCTGAGAGAGAGACAGAGAGAGAGAGAAAGAGAGAGACAGAGCATGAGCAGGGGAGGGGCAGAGAGAGAGGGAGACACAGAATCCCAAGCAGGCTCCAGGCTTTGAGCTGTCAGCACAGAGCCCAACGCGGGGCTCGAACTCCGAAATGGTAAGACCATGACCTGAGCTGAAGTTGGAGGCTTAACCAGGAGAGCCACCCAGGCCCCCTCACCCCCACCCCCCTGACTGATTCTAGTTTTAACCAAAACAAATTTTCTTAATAACATTAAGGAAAAAAGAGAAGAAAATGTTTTGCAAAAGGGTACAAAACCAAGGATGAAAACTCTCCAACACTTTTGAATATCTGAAGGCCAATTCTTTTTCCCTTCGCTCAACCTCCCTAGGGAGAACGGTCAAGAAACTATTTAATTTCACCGTGTAGAGGAGAATGAGGTAGGGGAAACTGGTTTCTCTTTTGTAGAGAAGGACATACCTGTGCATGAAATGGGACTTGAGACTCTGAGCTGTGAGGCCCTGGAAGGTGGGAGCATGGGCCGTGCCATCCCACGCTGCTCCTCTCACACTGGCCACCTTGGAAAACACTTCATTCAGCTCTTACAGTGAGGTGCTGGGAAAGCTGTTATGGAATAAAGATTAGTCCTAGAGCGTCACCATGTCCCCCTCAAAACTTAGGCAAATTTGCTAGCAAGGAAAACCCCATAAATCTGAGGTAGTGATGAGGGAAGGCTTTTTGGGGTTGTTGTTGGGCATTACTTGTATCCTCTAAAAACAAGGAAGAGGGGGTGCCTGGGTGGCTCACTCGGTTAAGCGGCCAACTTGTCCAACTTTGGCTCAGGTCGTGATCTCTCAGTTTGAAGTTTTGAGCCCCGTGTCGGGCTCTGTGCTGACAGCTCAGAGCCTGGGGCCTGCTTCAGATTCTGTGTCTTCCTCTCTCTCTGCTCCTCCCCAGCTCACACTCTGTCTCTCTCTCAAAAATAAACAAACATTAAAAGATGTATTAAAAAATTTTTTAAACTAAAAAATAAATAAAACCAAGGAGGAAAATTCTGATCTCATTTCCTCCTGGTCAGTTTTATTCTATGTTGCTTTTTCCCTTTTCCAGGATCACATGCAGTGATGAAAACCATCTTTACACAACAAAAGTAAGTATCAGTAAGTGGGACTACATCCGACTATAAAAGCTTCTGCACAACAACAGAAATAATCACCAAAATGAAAAGACAACCTACAGGATGGGAGAAAATCTTTGCAAACCATATATCTGATAAGGAGTTAATTTCTAAAATATATACAGATCTCATATAACTGAATAACAAAAAATAACAACCCAATAAAAAAATGGGCAGAGGAACTGAATAGGTATTTTTCCAAAGAAGAGATTTATTTGAATGCCAGCAGGTACATGAAAAGACACTCAACATCACTAATTATCAGGGAAATGCAAATCTAAACCACAACGCGGTATCAACTCACACCTGTTAGATTGTCTATTAACAAAAGGACAAGAAATGACAAGTATTGTTGAGGATGCGGAGAAAAGGGAACACTCATGTGCTGTAGGTGGGAACGTAACTTGGTTTAGCCACTACAGAAAACAGTGTGGAGGTTCCTCAAAAAATTAAAAATAGAATTACTGTATGATCCAGCAATCTCCCTTCTGGGTATATGTCCAAACAAATAAAAAAGAGGTATAGAAAAGATATCTGAACTCCCATGTTCTCTGTAGTTGCATTATTCACACTAGCCAAGAGATGGAAACAACCTTTATCAACAGATGAATGGATAAAGGAGATGTAGTTTATATATAACATGGAATATTATAGAGAAAGAAGGAAATCCTGCCATTTGCAACAGCATGGATGGACCCCAAGGGCAATGTAAGCAAGATAAAGCAGACAGAGAAAGACAAATATTGTATGCTATCCCTTATGTGTGGAATCTAAAAAAGCTGAACTTGAAAAAAAAAAAGCTGAACTTGTAGAAAGAGAGTAGAGTGGTGGTTTAGGGGCTGAGTGTGGAGGAACAGGGGAGATGCTAGTCAAAGGTACAAACTTACAGTTAGAAGATGAATAAAATTTGGAGGCTATAGCATTGTACTCATAGTTAACACAGGAGCACAATGCCATAGTGTTATATATATTATATACTTCAAGATTGCTAAGACACTAGACCTTAAATATTCTCACCATATAAAAGAAATGATAATTATGTGACATGATGGAGGTGTTAGCTAATGCCATGGTGCTAATCGTATTGCAATATATAGATGTATCAAACTAACACTTGTACACTTTAATGTATACATCAAATACAGCTCCATGCAGAAAAAAAAAATCCTTACAGTTTGAGCAATGAACAAAACAAAACAAGATGAAATGTGAAAGGTAAATATAAGGATATGAACTCGGATCTAGAAAGTCTTCATAAGACTAGAAGGGGAGAAACATGGCTTAGAAGGAGTTTATGAAAAATTCCAGGTGATTTACTGGACAATAAATTCGGTATTAATCAACAGTACTATGTAAACAAAATAGTTAATGAAAACAGAATGCATTAATAGAAACACGTTTTCTAAAACAAGCTGGTGACAAGTCTTCTCTGGACTGGTTAAATGGTTATGTTTAATTCTAGCCACAAATTAAGAAAGAAATTGAAATATGATCAGAAGACCAGAAAGAAGACAGCGCAAAAACAAACAAACAAACAAACAAAACAAAACTCTCAAAAATGTCTCGTATGAATACTATTTTTAAAACAAAGGTGTTTGGTCTAATAAAGAAAAGTCAGACAATCAGAATCATACTTTTCTAACATTTGAAGTGACATCAGGTAGGAGAGAGTATAGATCTGCTTTGTAAGCTCCCAAATGTTAGAAGATGGATTGACGAACAGAAGCAATTAAGACTCTTGCTTCCATATATGGAAAGTCTGTCTGATGGTCAGACGAGATTTTCATTTATCTGTGAGGTTAGTTATCAAGCCAAGTATTCTTGAGCATTCAAATGGAGGGGCACCTGGATAGCTCAGTCGGTTAAGCAGCGACTTCGGCTCAGGTCATGATCTCACCGTTCGTGGGTTTGAGCCCCGCGTTGGGCTCTGTGCTGACAGCTAGCTCAGAGCCTGGAGACTGTTTCAGATTCTGTATCTCCCTCTCTCTCTGACTCTCCCCTGCTCATGCTCGCTCGCTCTCTCTCTCTCTCTCAGAAAAAAAAAAAACAAAAAACATCTAATGGAGGCTGGACAACCCTTTGAAAGGGGTTGCTTTACAGAGGCCTCAATTTTACTTGGATGGTTACAGACAAAAGATATCTTAATTCTGAGATTATTGTTCTTGAAAAGGGCTGCCCAGGCTAACTACTCTCTTCAAAATACATTGGGGAAACAGAGGGAAGTCCTTGTTATCAATTTCTACACTCTTATAGATTACACTGTCAGTTCTTAAGCATTGATTAATATTATATTAATATTATTCTTCATCTTTTTAATTCATACAGTTTCCCAAAAGAATTGTAGAACTCTTAAGAGGAAATATATATGATATATGATATCAATATCATATATATATTGGTTTCCCTGGAATCTAGTGGTAATTTCTATGCATAGTACATGCAAAATATATACTGAATATTTTGATGGTGAATTCAGGAGACTCCTCATATTAAAAAATATATATATCTTTTTCCCAAGGCAGAGATTTCAAATTTTTACATACAATTCTTATAGCTCTAAGACATATTGTCAAGTTTGAACAGTGCTCTTTATCCTTTCCAAAAGTATCCCTTTGGGATCAACAATAATAGAATAGTACATCATTATTACTGTAAAGGGCAAACAGATTGACTACGTAAAGTAACTTGGAACAAATTTTTATAAANAAAAAAAAAAAACAAAAAACATCTAATGGAGGCTGGACAACCCTTTGAAAGGGGTTGCTTTACAGAGGCCTCAATTTTACTTGGATGGTTACAGACAAAAGATATCTTAATTCTGAGATTATTGTTCTTGAAAAGGGCTGCCCAGGCTAACTACTCTCTTCAAAATACATTGGGGAAACAGAAGGAAGTCCTTGTTATCAATTTCTACACTCTTATAGATTACACTGTCATTCTTAAGCATTGATTAATATTATATTAATATTATTCTTCATCTTTTTAATTCATACAGTTTCCCAAAAGAATTGTAGAACTCTTAAGAGGAAATATATATGATATATGATATCAATATCATATATATATTGGTTTCCCTGGAATCTAGTGGTAATTTCTATGCATAGTACATCAAAATATATACTGAATATTTTGATGGTGAACTCAGGAGACTCCTCATATTAAAAAAAATATATATCTTTTTCCCAAGGCAGAGATTTCAAATTTTTACATACAATTCTTATAGCTCTAAGACATATTGTCAAGTTTGAACAGTGCTCTTTATCCTTTCCAAAAGTATCCCTTTGGGATCAACAATAATAGAATAGTACATCATTATTACTGTAAAGGGCAAACAGATTGACTACGTAAAGTAACTTGGAACAAATTTTTATAAATATAGCAAGCATCTAATAAGTGACAGCTCCTCCTAAGATAATACTGGAGAGAGCTGGTTCAATGTTACCAGGGAGGTGGTGTGGTACGCGGTTTTCAGGCTACAGATGTTGAAGATTTCCATCGCTATCTTCTTGCTGAGAGATCATTTCTTATAGGGTGGGTGGTAAAGCTTTTGTATCCATTGGGTAGAATCTTCCTATCTCAGGGATCTGCACAAAGGCTTACTCAGTGAAGAAAGAAGACTAATAGTCTGGTTTTCCATTTCACCATTAACACTGTAATTTTTATCACATGTAAATGAACGGAGTCTCAAGTGACTCAGAGTCCCCACAATCAACTCCTTATCCAACAATCAAACTTCATTATAATTGCAGCCATCTTCTCATGTTTAGTGAAAGCACTGAGATTTGCCATATAGTTGTTGATTCAGTGTTTAGCCCCAAAAAGGTATTTGCTAAATAAGCCAAATTTATCAGGCCTTCTTTAGCACCAGGGTGGACAAGGAAGCAATTCAACATGGACAGACATTTATTCCTGGTTGCAATGTATTTTCCATGGGAAGGAAAACAACTCACTCTTCAATTTAAAATTTCTGATAACCACTCTGCTTCAGCTAAGCCTGCATTTATTTGTGTAACGGAGCAAGCTTTCAAAGTCATTTCTTGCCATGACATGTTTATCTAAAAAGAATTGTATCCAAACTAGTTTTTCCTTTTTTTTTGAGGGGGGGGGGAGGCTATTTTTTAGCATGCTGTTTTCAAAAACATCATTTTTGTGACTCCATTAAAACTACAAGGAACTCAAGAAATAATCTCTGTGCACTCAAAATGAATACTCCTAAGAATGTGGTTCCGGTCCATACTTTGAGTGGTTAAGTCTGACTCCATCAGTGAATGTGTCCATGTGTTTCTTCTCCTAGGTGATATATAAAGCTTGCTAAAATGTCACTGTGTTGAGGCTGCAATTCTCTCTTCACGTTGGTAATATTTTCATACATATTTATAAGTATATAAATATATAAGACTAAAATATAATTGCTGCTGTGTCTTCCTCTACCTTTAAAGTATAGAAGCAGATCAGAGTCAGCACTCTTCTTCCTCTGGCTCATGTGCACCTATTGGACCCATGTGAAAGCATTATTTAACAGGGCTGTTTGATAAGGGCACCTTGGACAGCTTTGCTGCTCATTTCTGTCCTCAGAACGTTCTGCCATTTTTATTCCACAGAACATCACAATATCTCTTATGATTCTGCTCTTCTCTCAACTTTCCATTTTCTTCTTTGGACTGTGCTTTTTAGAGTGCATTGGCTTGGAGGAGAAGTGTGGTCAGGAGTCACAAAGGTCTGCTTTGTCCTGGCCAGGTGGCCATGAGTAAGTGACTTCACCTCTGCCTTTGTGGGTCAAATAGGGAGATGATATTTACCTCAGTCAGTAGTCACACGGAGGAGAATACATAGTTATTGCTGTTATGACTACTAACCTTAGCAGTGCTTCAGGTGAACGGAGCTTAGTACTGTGTAATCACAATCACAATCCTTGTTCTTGTTCATGTTACTCCTAGACATCTTCTGTCTTCATGAAGATTTTTCTTCAAAATTTTAAGATGGGTTTTTAAATATAACTGCAAGGTGAGAGACTGACTCGGTAATTACTGAAGTTCTCACATTAAGAGTTAAAACTCAGGGGGCGCCTGGGTGGCTCAGTAGGTTAAGCGTCCGACTTCAGCTCAGGTCATGGTCTTGCGGTCCATGAGTTCGAGCCTTGTGTCGGGCTCTGTGCTGACAGCTTACAGCCTGGAGCCTGCCTGGGATTCTGTGTCTCCCTCTCTCTCTGCCTCTCCCCCCTCGCACACACTCTCTGTCTCTCTCTCTCAAATATAAATAAAAATTAAAAAAATTAAGAGTGAAAACTCAGGACTTTGCCATTCACAGTGTGGTCCATGGACCAGCAGAATCACATCACTGGGAGGTCTTCAGAAATGAGGGTCTTGGGCTCCATCTCAGATTTCAAATGGTTCTCCATTTTAACAGGGTTCCTTGATGATCTGCATACCAGCAAAGCCTGAGAAGCACTGATTCAGGCCAAGCTAAGTTGTGAACCTGGGGCGTTGTGATTGGTGTGTAGAGGAGCTATGTGCGTGAGTCAGAAAGACGTAGTAGGTTCTAGTTAACTACAATGCAGGAGGGAAAAAAATCACAAAGAGCTTGTTGAAATGCTATCCCTTTAGTGCTCGTCTCACTTATTCCCTCTGTCTTCTACCCCTTTGGGCAGAAATAACCACTTCCCTCTCGGCTCTGACACAGTACTATGTTCCTACCCATCTGATTTGTAATTTGTATCCAAGCCTGTTACATCACTGGACCCTTTCTGGTATCACTGGCCCCTCGCAGAGGCGCTTCCTAAACCTGACCACTTTGCCAGACCAGCCTACTGGGAAGAACCTAGTGTTGCTCAGATTTCATGCTGTTTCAGAGTTTTGCCCTTTGTGAGTTTTTCCTATGGGAGTATGAGCTCTTTGAGGGCCAAGGCCAGGCCATTCATCTTAGTAATTTCTGAACACATGAAAGAGTAATTATGTGTCTCAGTTAAGCTCCCACCAAGAACTGAAATTTCATGAGCTGGGGAAAGTTCTTCCATCCACAGAGAACCATCTCTCTATTTTGGTCAGAGGAAAAAAGTTGAGGAGAAATGTCTCTCATAAAGTTTATCTCATTTTTCTTCTTAAACTGCTGGTGTCTACTAACGTTTGTGTCTTTTGGAATCTAATATAAGGCCGTATTCAACTTTATGTATAAATTTAAAAATCAATTACTTCAACGTTAACATCATCAGGATGATTATGTGGTGAAAAGCACTGTAGTTTCCAGGAACTTTCTCACGTGGGAATAAGCTTGAGAACCAGCAAGCTGAGGCAGTGTGTGTCAAATAAGCGACACGAGACAAGTAGAAGTCGACCTTCCAGCGTAGGTGAGCAGACAGGTTCCCCAACAGAAAAGGTCTGCTCTGTTAAGATGAAGAGGAAGGTCACTCAATGACCTAGCAACATCAGAAATCTAAAATACCGTAAAGTAGAGCTTTAAAAAAAAAACAAAACCTCCACTTTTCACCAGACTTATTCAAGATTGGCTTTAGTTTGGAACAGTAGCATCAGGTTAGGGTGAATGTTTTAGAAATGGAACCAAATCTTTGCTATAAACACTGCATGGTGACAAGGAGAATCCTTAGCATATTCCTATCACTTTCACGGTGTCATTCTAGAAAATTCCATTGATTAGTATAGAATCATCATGTGTTGATTGAGGGAAGTAAAGACAGCACTTTAATGTATGTGACATATTCATTTTGAAAATCACTCAACTGCTTTTCAGAGAGTAGATATACTTATTGTTTCAATTCACACAAAAAAAGATAAAGTTATCACAAGGAAAGAAAAAAAAGACAAACTGTAAATGGGGAAAAAAGATCAGTAGAGGAAACAAAACCACAACATTTGAAAACAGGTATGCCAGAGACTGTTTCTCCTAATCAATTATTCATATGATTATTTAAGATAGTTCCACAAAGAGGGATAATTTCTATGGAAATTCAATACAGAGCAATATCTATATAAACACATTAAATGGGAATAAAGGGATTAATACTGTGTGGAAGCATCTCAAGAAGACAGCTACAACACAAAATATACCCCATTTACATTTGTGTTTAATGTAATATCCCTATATGCTACTCAAGTCTTTTTCCTACAACTAAGCCAATGTAGGTTACCTCTGATTCTCTCTTGCACTTCCCAATATTTTCTATATTGAAGAACAGCTTAATTTTGCCACCTCCTCAGATATATTCAGCATATGAGGTAATATACCATCTATTCTTTCCAAAGCTACATTCTGTATATATTGTCTCACATTAATAGACATCTAAAAAAGAACACTTATTTTTTTTTTTAAGTTTATTTATTTATTTTGAGAGAGAGAGAGACAGACAGACAGACAGCAAGCACACAAGCAGCGCAGGGGCAGAAAGAACGAGAAACAGAATCCCAAGCAGGCTCCAACGCCATCAGTGCAGAACCCGATGTGGGGCTCAAGCCCACAAACCTAGGGATCATGACTCGAGCCGAGATCAAGAGTCAGATGGTTAACGAACTGTGCCACCCAGGCACCCCTAAAAAAGAGCACTTAAAGACATAGTCCAGGGGCGCCTTAGTGGCTCAGCGGGTTAAGTGTCTGACTCCTGGTTTCCACTCAGGTCATGATCTCATGGCTCATGAGTCTGAGTCTCACCTTGGGCTGCCACTGACAGTGCGGAGCCTACTTAGGAATATCTCTCTCTCTCTCTCTCTCTCTCTCCCCCTCCCTCCCTCTTTCTGTGCTTCTCCCCAACTCATGCTCTCTCTCAAAATAAATAAATAAAACTTAAAAAAAAAAACACAATCCAGTAACCAGGAAACTTTCTAAAGTCTGTGTGTTTTCTACTCAAAGTAAAAATTCCTTGAAGAGGATTTATGGTCACCTGTCCTATAGCACATTATTAGGTCTGTTTAATCAAGACAATGACTTCTCTTCACTCTGCCTTTAACATAACTATTTTCAGCAAACTGGTTCTATTATAAAGCTCATACCACCTCAATATTCTTGTTTTGTTTTTTTATAAAGATTTTTTTAATGTTTATTTATTTTTGAGAGAGAGTCAGAGCATGAGCAGGGGAGGGGCAGAGAGAGAGGGAGACACAGAATCTGAAGCAGACTCCAATCTCTGAGCTGTCAGCACAGAGCCTGACGCGGGGCTGGAACTCATGAGCTATGAGATCATGACCTGAGCTGAAGTCAGACACTCAGCCAACTGAGCCACCCAGGCATCCCAGTTTTGTTGTTGTTGTTGTTTTAACAAATACACTAAACTCCAGGAAGTACAGAAGTGATGGAATCAATTCAGTCAGCACCGTTCGCTCACATAGCAGAACATTCTGACTCATTCCAGGAAGAGTGGGCAGCAGGTACTAGAAAAGCTAAGCATGGTGAAGGAATAAAGGCTCTCCCGAAGGCCCTGACATAGCTCTTTCCAGGCCCCCACTAAGTAGCCTCTGAAATATAGAAAAGAGGTAAGAAGTGACAGGTTTTACTCTTGGGGGGCGAGGAGGTGGGGAAGCATAATTATTCTCCATCCTCATGTATTCACAGGAGAGCACTGGTAATGAAAGGAATGCCATTCATTTGGTTTTTAGCAAAGAATAACTCTGGCGGGAGAAGTAGATATTAGCAGTAATATCCAGAACATAATCAGGTAAAATGGGCATGATAGAGATCTACTTCCAAGTTTTAGGGTTGTTGTGAAGGTATTAAATGAGGACTCTCTGTATACAAAGAGATGTATGTACATACACATATATGGTACTGTCTGTGCATACTTATACATATATGTGTGTATATACGTATACATAGATATACATCACATGTGTATAGTATACATGGGGTTTATACGGTTTATGTGTATGTACATGTGGAAAGAGAGAGAAACTAAGCACAATCTTGGGCACATAATAAGTACTCAATTATCACAAGCTGTTCTCACTGTTATCATAATTCCTACTTCATGTCTGGTCCTTTTCCATCCTACTAACCCTCTAGATTAGAAGAGTGACTCACACTCTTGGTAGTGAAGAACTAGGGTGTTGTTGCTGTTTTGTTTTTTAAATTGCCAATCAGCCATGGACCAATACTTCAGTCAAATACAGTAAAAACAAATAATAAGAAGGGGAAAAGATCTAATATAAAGCAAAAATTAGTTTTTACTATTAGATTTAATAGACATAAAATCACTCTGCCAAATTTGCTGTAAACATTTCTAAAAGCTTGCTCTCGATTTCGTTATTTACTTGTTATGGACCAGTAACAACGGTTTTGCAAACCAGCACAGGAATCACACGTGATCACAGGTTGAGTAACAATGTTCTAACACTTCACTGTCTGTACCCGATGTCAGAATTGGCATTCTTAGGTTGAATATACTCTACAGCAGTGGTTGAAAATTCAAATTATAGCTGTATCTCTTACTCTGTGAGCAAGCTACCTGTTTTGAATTCTAGGTCATACAACTATGAAATCAATAACATTACCTAATAATTCACCAACATGTGTGAGATTAAATGAAAAGATCTTTGTAATAAGCACACTGCTGGGCACACCATGAGCTTTCAATTTACGGCAACTGCACTGATTTGTATGTTTTTGTCCTTTCCATACGAACGTTTTGAAGATAAGGGAACTGCTGAATTACTGAATGTGCCTTCAGCATGGAAGGCAGTGCCCGGCAGGGCTAGCTGCTCAGGTAATACTGATGATAATGATTCGTCACGTAGGAACAGAAAGTATTAGTATACTTAGGAGTGTGAAAAGTACAAGCAATTCATGTATTGTTGGAAAAAAATGCTCCTCCACTGGTCTATTCCATATAATTCATGAGCCATTAAAATACTANGGCAACTGCACTGATTTGTATGTTTTTGTCCTTTCCATACGAACGTTTTGAAGATAAGGGAACTGCTGAATTACTGAATGTGCCTTCAGCATGGAAGGCAGTGCCCGGCAGGGCTAGCTGCTCAGGTAATACTGATGATAATGATTCGTCACGTAGGAACAGAAAGTATTAGTATACTTAGGAGTGTGAAAAGTACAAGCAATTCATGTATTGTTGGAAAAAAATGCTCCTCCACTGGTCTATTCATGAGCCATTAAAATACTAAAAAAAACCCAACCACATTTCAGTTATTATAGGTCTCAGCATAAGACAGCCTCATGAAACAGGGCTTCTGACATTGTGTTATGGAGTTAGGCAGAAATGGATCATATAATTAAATAGAAGTGGGATGGAGAGAAGTGGTTTTTTTTTTTTTTTAATTTGCTAGAAGACCATTTTTTTGCAAGCAGTTTTAGGTTTACAGCAGAATCGAGAGGGAGGTACAGAGATTTCCCAAATACCACCACCCCCATACACATGCATATCTTCCTCACCAATATCATTTACCAGAATGATTAGCTTATGCTGACACAAAATAGTTACTCAAAGTCCATCATTTACCTTTAGCGTTCATTCTTTGTGTTGCACATTCTATGGATTTGGACAAATGTGTAATGACATATATCCATCATTGTAATATCATAAGAGAATTTTCATTACTTGAAAAATCCTCTGTGCTTTGCCTATCCATCTCTCCCCTCACTCCCCGCCTCTGTCAATACTACTCTTTTCCTGGTCTCCATAATTTTGCCTCTTGCAGAACGTTATATAGTGCAAATCATACAGTATGTAGCCTTTTCAGATTGGCTACTTTGACTTCATGATATGCATTTAAGGTTCCTCCATGTCTTTTTAAGGCTTGATAGCTCATTTCTTTTTAGAGCTGAATAACCGTCCGTTGTCTAGATGTATCACAGTTTGTTTATCCGTTCACCTACCGAAGGACATCTCAGGTGCTTCCAAGTTTTGGCAATTATGAATAAAGCTACTCTAAACATCGTGTGCAGGTTTTTACATCTATGTAAGTTTTCAACTCCTTTGGGTAAATACCAAGGAGTGTGATTGCAGAATCATGTGGTAAGAATATGTTTAGTTTACGTAGAAGCTGCCAAAGTGTCTTCCAAAATAGCTATGCCACTATACACTCAATCAGATCTTTTTTTTTGAGTTTTTACATACATTCTCATGCAACCCTCGCAATAAACCTATGATGTAGATACTGCCATTTTATATATAGGGAAACTGAACCCAGAGAGATTTGCCATTGGAATCTATCTAATACTCAGTACAGGTTTAAACTTAAGAGGGCCTATCTCCAGATTCTATGATCCTTCTTTCTCTGTTAACAATTCCTGGCAATGTGCTCTAGCACAGACTGCTAGGGCAAAGCTCTGAGAGGACCCAAGAAGTGATCAAAACCTGAAGTATATCCCTCATGCCAATCTCACCACCAGGATGGGCATACACCCAGATGCTCCAGAAAGGCTGGATAGCTCGGTCTACCCATGATGCATGATTTTGTCAATCTCTTGTCATCATGTAGACTTCCATTTTTACCCCCACTCTCTTGAAATAATCAGTTTTATTCAGTGAGGAAGCCTATAAAAGTCAGCATTTATTTTAAATACCAATTGGCAATACTGTTCATTATACAAATAGATTTATAATACTTGGTCTCCACTTCATGTGAGCTGTGAAATATTTGATCCAAGCTTAAAAATGTAAAGATTGTTGGGGCACCTGGGTGGCTCAGTCAGTTAAGCCTCCAACTCTTGATTTCAGCTCTGGTCAGGATCTCACAGTTTGTGAGATAGAGCCCCTTGTCGGGCTCAGTGCTAACAGCATGGAGCCTGCTTAGGTCTCTTTCTGTCTCTCTCTCTCTCTCTGCCTCTCCCACACTTGCATGCATGCTCTTTTTCTCTCTTTCCCTCCCTCTCTCTCAAATAAATAAACGCTTAAAAATATATAAACATTGTGATTTGCAATTGAAGGTTTACACATCCAGAAAAATCAATGAATATATATCCCTTATATTCCTATTATGTATTAGTCTAAAGATAGTGCCTTGTTTTTTCATCTTAATGGCCCATCAGTTTTCATTAAATTGGTTTGCAGTGGAAGTCTGCAGGTTGGTTTGCAATAAAAGGGCATCCCCTTCACTGCAAATACATCGCCCAAGGGGCTTCTAAAATATGTCAGCAAACCACATAAATGTTATTTCACTAGAACTGCTGTAAGGAAAGGTATCGCTCATCCCCTGTGTAAGCATCTTCTGCTCCGGACCTCTCTTCCAGTTCCTCCTCCAGCCCTGCCCAGAAGAGGCAGTGACTTGCTTTTATCCAGACAGGCTTGCTCCACTTAAGAAAGTCTTATTAGCATCTGCTACTTTTCCAGACTTAGCTTGCGGTGCCCCAGGCATGTCTGTGACAGTCTGAGGCTATTCTGTGAAATTTCCAAAGAGGGTTTAGAAGTCAGGGTCCCAGGAGGTAACCTAATGGCACAGTCAGGTTTGAAGAGTGTTTAAATAGGTTGTTTAAAAAGGGGGCGGGCTGCCTGGGTGGCTCAGTCGGTTAAGAGTCCGACTTAGGCTCAGGTCACGATCTCACGGTTCATGGGTTCAAGCCCCGCGTCGGGCTCTGTGCTGACAGCTAGCTCAGAGACAGGAGCCTGCTTTGGATTCTGTATCTCCTCTCTCTGACCCTCCCCTGCTCACGCTGCCTCTCTCTCTCTCTCTCAGAAATAAATAAAACATTAAAAATCTTTTAAAACTGGGGGGACAGGGGGAAGTGGGGAAACCCCAAGGGGTGAGAGATCACGCAGGTACAAGGAGAGAACATGCATCAGGACACAGGGACAGAGAGGGGTTTGTGGGGAGAGGTCTTCTGAGCAAAGCTGTGATCTGAGGTAGACGCAGAGAGGCAGGCAGCTCATATGACTGCAGGAAGTGAATATCCCAACCACCCCCTCTGCCTTTCTTCTGCCCTCCTGCCAAACTTCATATTGGCCAAACTCATCAATGTAAGCCAAACAGATTGGTTTCCTACGACATGAGAGGCTAAAGAAGAGAGGAGAATACTCTAGAGGGACAAGCGGTGGCCATCTGGCATCCAGGGCTGTTCTGTTGCTCCATGTTCATGTGTGTTGTGTGGACTCACTGATTGAGGATAACATGTACTAAAAGGGTCTCTGTTCAATGATCCTTACTGAACGTTGCTAAGGATGACATCTAGACCTAAACTAAGAAAGAGATGAAACTCAGGCCTACCTCAAGAGGGGAGTTAGAATTGAGATCTATTAAAATATATCTTAAAAAGATTATGAAATGAGTATTTCTTGTCACTCTTGAAATATAAAAAGGAGGATTTTTTTTTCAACACTTAAAAGGATTCTTAAGGAGGAGATGAACCTCATTATCCGTAAAAAAAAAAAAAAGAGCTGTCCCTATTTGTGATACAAATTTACATACTCTCTTCCATTTCCAAAGCTGGTTGTGTTTTCTCCGAGCTGGTTGGATAATAACTAACTTTTGGCTGTTCATTCACACAGAAGTCAGCACAACCAGAAGTTGTGCAACTAAGTTTTTTTGATCCCAAGTCAGTGCTTCCGAGTTTTAACCGGCAGACAAAACTGATTCCCCAGGAGTAGCATTTCTCCTGGTAACCCATCCCCTTCATTGTGTTTGCTTCTACATCCCTTGTTGTATCTAGTCACATAAATTAGGTTATTTAGAACACTATTCATTTTCAACAGCTTCCTCATTACAGAAGGCCCTGTCAAAGCAGAATGGATTACAGAACTACTTGGGACTCTCTAGTTACCATCTTGAAATGACTGTGAAGTATAATAGTAAAAAAAACAACAACCAATGTTTCCTTAATTCTGTAAATGGCAGGAAAAAAGCTGCCTTCCCAGTTGCCAGGTGTATAGATGTTACAAACAGGATACAATTTATTAGAACTTCCTCCTTAGCCTTATTAAATTGGACGTTGTCAGCAAATTGTAGTCTCATTAATTGGGTTGGTGGTATTTTAAAAAGGATTTTTGTATACCCAGAAACCCATGGTTGGTATCAAAGACAGATTGTTTATTGGTTGATAGACTGTTTGCCTTTCAGAAGGAAACCTCAGTTTGTGAAAAGAAGTAAAATCCACTCTTTGCGCTTTACTTCTGAAGTACAGTATTAAGAGACAAGAAGCATGGTGAAGCAGGGGCCATCATTTGACCCCAAGTTAGTACAATTGAGCATGAAACCATGTCCTGTCCTGACCTGGGTGCTGAACAGAATAGAGAGCAAAACTGAGCTGATTATTTCAACAACATGAACTTACAAAATGATGAATAAGTAACAATATAAATACATGAGTTAATATATTTTATTGTGCTGTATTGAAAAGTATTTATGTAGTTCAAAGAAAAACCCCCAAAATGATTTACATAGTTCAAAAAAAAACCCCAAAAATTTATTTACATACTTCAAATTAGGTAACCCTGCTTTAAATACACTGAAAATAATTTGATTCCTTATTCTGCAAAATTCCATTCTTCTTTGTCATTCACAGATGAACCTATTCGATACTGGTACTATTTACAGAAGAGAAAACTGGAAATTTAGTACAGAATAAAAGGATTCTTTTAGGTAGTGATGTAAGAAATGAATAGCTATTTAGAAAGGGATAACATTCCTTGAATCTTCCAATTATATATCAGAATATACTCTAAACATAGTCCAGACATAGAAGCAAATGCTGAAAATATGTAAGTATTACAGGACGATGTGGGCGAATTTCTTTATAATCTGGGAGAAGGGTAAATCTTGCGAGCCATGATCAAATTTAGAAAAAAAATAAAAAAGACGTTGCATGGCAAGAAACAGAACCAAATAATAACCATAATCAATAAGCATAAGCAGAGTCAAGAAATATTTAGGCTAATGCTAAACTTTGGAGGGTTAATTTCCATTGGAAGGATCAGCTGTACCAAGCAGACATGTAGGGTCCACATACAGAGTTGTGAGGATGAGCAGAGAGTATTCAGTCTGGGCAGGGCTACAGTCTGCTGATCTAAAGAGCTCTTTTAAACAGAAAACCAAAAACCTAGTAAAAAATGGACAAAAATGTATATAGATTCACTAAAAAGAAACATGTAATTGCACTTTAAGAAAGCATTGAAGCTTATGCATAAATAAATCCAAATTACATTATATTGATATACCACCATTCAAGTATCCAATTCATGAATCAAAAGCTTGATGCCATATCCTGTCATGAAAGCTGTGGGAAAGAGCTACTTTCCATTTACTGTTGGAGAGAAAACAAAATTGTTCAATCACGATGCCAGGGAATCTGGCAATATCTAACGAAAGTACATAGGTATTTTGGGATGTAGCCAATTTCACTTCCAAGAATCTATCATGAAGATTCACCTCTGCAAATATAAACAGCATGTGCAAGTGGCTATATATAATTTATAGTAATAAAAAATTGGGCATGGCCAAAACATCCATAAATGTGGGGGATGGTTAACCGAAATAATTCAAGCCAAGGAAGAAAGAGAAGACAAATTACCAAAATCAAGAATGAAAAATAGGGATACCATGGCAGATCCTACAGATACTTTAAGAATAAGAGAATGCCAGCAATAATTTTATGCCAATGATGGACAGCTTAGGTTAAATGGACTAATTCCTCGAAAGAACAAGAAATCTAAATGTTTCCATAATTATGAAAGCATGGAATTCATAACTTTATTTTTTACTTTTGTTAAGTTTCTTTATTTATTTTGAGAGAGAGAGAGGAGAGGCAGGGGCAGAGAGTAGGAACAGAGAATCCCAAGCAGGCTCCAAGCTGTCAGCACAGAGCCTGATTTCGGGCCCGATCTCATGAACCCTGAAAATGTGACCTGAGCCAAAATCAAGAGTAGGGCGCTTAACTGACTGAGCTACCTAGGTGCCTCTGAATTTATAACTTTAAAACTTCCCCCAAATAAAGCCCAAATAGCTGCTTAATCCACTCACATATTTCAGTAAGAAATTTTGTTTTCCTTCTCTTGATGGTCATTGGACTTTGTTCCAGCAGGCCACCGAGCTACCTGCAGATTGGCACAATCCATTTAAGGCCCCTTTTCAACCTTTACTAGTGTGGGTCTAGAGGAGCCATCATTCCAAACGCAGCTCAGCTCTCTTACTAGGGCCTGACCCCACCAAGATCCCCACTGGATGCACCAGGATGATGACTATGGACTATGCATCTACTCTGGCTGGTTGGAGCTTGAATGGCTCTTGCCTACCTAGAAGCCCTGGGAACTGTTTTGTAGACTACTCTTGCCTTTTTCTTTGCTTGACCCTGTGGAATTCTACCTTCTGAATTCATGGCCTAGCATCTAGCAAAAATTCAGGAAGATCCTGTGCAAATGTCCACAGCTCTTTATCTGAAAACTTACCTCCTCCCTAGACTCTCCCCCACAAATTCCATCTTCATCTCCTCCTAGCTGAGGACTGTATCTCTAACTAAATGTTTATCTGAATTCTGGTGGTGAGGTGTAAATTGTCTCATTTACAATGAGTATTTCATGAAACTAAGAAAGCTAGTTTTCGTCATCAGTGTTTAGAGCAGATTAAAACATAGTCATTATAGCTTTCATTACAGATTTTTACAAAATTTCTCTTTTGAGAAAATACTGCAACAGATTAAGACCTAGGTCACAGTCAGATTTATGGGAGATAAACATTTTCTAGTTTCTTTTCAATTGTTAACTAATGGATCATTTCCTACAGGCAAGCTTGCAGAAGAAAAAGCTGGCAGAGTGGTGAGTCTGTTTTTATGGAAATAAGATCATTAGTACTAATCTTTGATGGACACGATTCATTAATTCTTGGACAATACTGATAGGGGAGGAGAGATGGAGAAACAAACAAGGAACAGAACCAGTAAATATTACTCTAGGGCTAGATCTTGGAATTGAAATGTAAGAACTACTACAATGTAAATTGAATTTAAGCCCAAAGAGCCGCATTTCAACAATAACCTCAAGATTTTTTTTAAAAAATGTTTTATTTATTTCTAGGAGAGAGAGAGAGAGAGACAGCATGAGCAGGGGAGGGTCAGAGAGAGAGGGAGACATAGACTCTGAAATAGGCTCCAGGCTCTGAGCTGGCAGTCAGCACAGAGCCCGACGCGGGGCTCGAACCCACGAACCGCGAGATCATGACCTAAGCGAAAGTCGGACGCTTAACCGACTAAGCCACCCAGGCGTCCCAATAACCTCAAGATTTTTAAGCTAACCTTGGAAGATCGTAAGTTATAATTGCTTGAATTTGTTAATGCTACAAACTATAAAATGGCATGCTTTTTTTGAGGAGACAATGTTACCTTTCCCATAATGAAAAACTATAATATAGCTTTCCGGATTAAGGGGGGTTATTTTTAAAGACACATACGCACACATGCAAATACTGAAAATAGCATTGTAAACCTCATTATCATGAAATAGGAGTGCGGATAGTACTGATGTATAACATTCAGTTTTGACGTATGATCTTAGGTTGTGAGGATGCAATGATGAATAACTCCTTGGAATTTAGATGAATGACAGGTTTATTTATTTATAAGAGGGAAAAAGGGGCCACATTGCAAAGAGGAAGTTTTCTGCATGTAGGGTGGGAGAAGGGTTTGGCTATTCGTGGATGAGGGTAGCAGGGGTTCTCACATCCTCACTCACTCACGGAGTCTTATCAAGGCTGAACAGAAGTAGCAATGGTATTTTGGCTCCTGCCGCCCCAGGTGAGCCTTGCTCACATTTAGCCTTCCAGCCTGTCTCACTGGCACTCCTGGAGTTCTGGGACCTACTTAAGGGCTCTTAACACATTTGCTTTCTGTTTTACTGTAGAGTAGATTCTGTATCTGACTGACATAGAAATCAAGATAATTTATTGGGTTTAAATACATGGCGGTCAAGGACCATCAGAAAACGGTCATATATAGAGTCTAGGACATCAGACTGACTGGAAGGGGTGAGGTACAAAGGAAAGGAAAGGCAAGGCAAGGAGGCCACCTTGCTTCAACAACTCTTTCAAAAGTTTGGTCGTGAAAGGGAGAGGAATGGTAGAGAAGAGCTGGGAAAGACTGTAGAATCAAGGGAGGAAATTTTTATTGTTAAGGATGGAAGTGATTTAAGGTTCCTGAGAAGATTGGAAGGTAATAGAAAGGGCAGGTGGAGAATGCTTTAGTTAGAAGCTATGCCTCCTTTAATGTAATAGAAGGTTACACAGGTACGGTCCAATGAACAGCTTCTTTGACTCTAGACTGGCCGGAAGTATGCAAATATTTACTCTGGAAGAGCCTTGCCTGGTGCCAGAAGAAGGAACTGAGAAAAGCCATAGGATGGACATCTCAAATGGTGGAAACAGAGCAGTTACGTTCATTAAGGAATATAGAAAAAGCCTCAAAGTTGTAGGTGTATTATGTTTAACTGAATACATTTGTATTCTATTTCTTCACTTCTATTTGTGAAGGATATAACCATGTTATGAAAAATTAGGTAACAGAGAAATATAAAAGTCAATACATAGGCTTCAGAGTTTCCCGATGCTTTAAAAATTATGTTTCTTTTTTTAAATAATGCTCAGCCTTTTTTGTGTATGTTTTTTTACATAATTGAAACAGAGTATATATGCAAATAGTAGAGGGCATACTGCTTGTTTCACTTACCATAATCATGTTATCTTATGCAGCATTCCCAGACACCATTTTGAAAGTATAATTTTTAATTGCCATAATTTACCTAGTCTTTTCTCTATACTCAAACTCAGTCATTACATAAATTTGAATTACATCTCTGACAAGGAGCTCAGGGATTATCGGCACCAGATCCTTCACCCAGAGGGGAAAACCAAGAGGCAGAACAGCTAAGTGGATCCCATCAGGATCATAGAGCGGATGAGCAGCAGAGTCCACACCACACGCCTAGCCCATGACATGTGGCAGAACTGATGGGAACTATAATACTCTAGCTGAGTGCTTCTCAAAACTCTAGTCTAAAATGTTTATTACAGGTCCACACTGAGATAAGGGTTTTTGCAAAAGAATAAGACAAACAGTGTGCTGATTTATGTTCTATGACTGATCAGTAGCTATCAGCTCACCCATTGGCATCAGTCCATCAGATTATGTTTGGAGTAGCACAGCTCTAATTGAAGAAAAACCACTTAAGACATTTATGAAATGTCTGATTCTCTCTCTACCTATCAATGGCATTACTACATTGACTATGTTATTAGTATGTTGGAGTTTCACTGCCACATTTACTTCATTACTCTTACATTTTCTTCTTTAACAAAATCAAATAAGTGCCCAAGAGATTGGCCTTCTGAAAAAAGGCACTCATGCGGAATCTTCAAGCGTGAGCATGATACGCTTACTGTGAAGGTTTATATGACTTTATTTAGAGGGATTCACATATGAAAATGGAGAGTAAAGGAGGTGGGCTGTCCTTTTCACCTGGTCAATTGTACTGTTTGATAATTCAGTAGAGCTCCTGGGATTCATGTTCTCCTGTATTAGTCTAAGATATTCAACCCCTGAAGGATAATTATCTCTCTGCCTACTCACAGCCTTTAGTTTTTCCTGACCACCACACTAAAGTAATTGTTTCAAGAATTCTTTTACGGATTTCATCACTAAATGTACCATGGCAATAGTATTCTGTTGCTCCCCCACCCCCACTTCCAAGAAGGAGGAGATGACTATACACACACACACACACACACACACACACACACAAATATATGACACCATGATGCCATGATTCATCATAGTCAGTGTGAATTGATTTTCAGAACTAATGACAAATTTGGAGATAGTGATTTAAAAAAAATACAGTATAATTCACAAGCTATCTGAAAGTTAATTCTAAGCATGAGAAAAATGGTCATTGGATCACCAGGGTAAAACAGAACACTAGCAGTCACTGATTTTATTTTGTACTTTGCAAAAATCAGTCTGCACATCAATTATGCCAAAATTAAGAATCCTGTTTTGAAGGATCTCTAAAAGAAGCAATGCCGCATTCACTGTGACGGATAACACACTTATAGCTGCCCTGAAGGAAACATGAACTCCTACCGTGCCCTTTCCAGGATAAGTTAGAATGCTTAAGCATCATGATTACCACAGCTAATGCCTCCAGGCAATTTTCTAAACACACTAAGTATGTGAAATCATTTCATTGAGAGGCAGGCACTATTATTTAGGTGGTCAGTAGTTTTCTAGAAGAAGAAAAGGCGACCGATGTTGAAGTGACTAAATCTTCAAAAACTAGGAAGTGCACTTAAAATATTATTAGTCGGTACATGAAAGTAATAAAGAAGTAACTCAGAACTCTGAGAGTCAAATCAGCAAGAGGTCAAATATAAAGGAGTTCATCATTTGCAAGAATGACCCCCCCATTTTTGTTTTTTATAAATACGGAGATAGGGGCGCCTGGGTGGCTCAGTCGGCTGAGCGTCAGACTTTGGCTCAGGTCATGATCTCACAGTTCTTGGGTTCGGGCTCTGTGCTGACAGCTAGCACAGAGCCTGGAGCCTCCTTCAGATTCTGTGTCTCCCTCTCTCTCTGACCCTCCCCTGCTCCTGCCGTCTCTCTCTCAGAAATATATAAAAATATTTTAAAATTAAATAAATAAATAAATAAATATGGAGATAAAGTCGTTTGGGAGACATAATACCAATGCAATTGTATTTTAAAAGACTAAATCTAAGCTACTGAATTGTATTCTGTGAGGAAACCCGTGGCAACAGAAGAGCGATGATCTTTTCACAACACAGAAGCGGATCTGCAAGGCAAAACCTGCTCGGTTCAAGTCCATGTATCGCTTGACAGACTGACTCAGTGTCACCGTCTGTACCACAGTGGACACACCGATCAACACATAGCGTATGGAGATGGTTATTCATTTTATCTTTTGCTCCGATTCAGTGATCACCAAGGAGCCTCCCCATTCTGATGTAGTTTTCACATATTAATATTATAGGAAAGAATGCTAGCCGTGCTATTTCTTAATATGAATTAATCAACTGTCAATGTGATTTATTCATTTTGTGTCTTGTGATCTGGTGGTAAAAGTGGGTTCATTAGATTACCTTTGGGTATTAAATTAAGTGTATTTTCCTCCATGCTGAAAAAAGTTTTATAGTGTGTATGTCTGTTACAAAAGTTGGAGATGTTTTATTGGAGAAAACTTAGGAAACAAGATAGTCACAATTGCGAAAAATATTCCATAACCTAGAAACAACTCTTAACCATAGGTGTGTGTGTGTGTGTCCACGCATATGCATATCCTCGAGGCTTTCATAATGTAAACATTTACACATACTAGTCAGCAGCAGACACGTGCTACTTTTCAAAGAAAAGGAAAGTTGACCCAGATTCAGAGCTGAGAGGCACGGGGAATTAGTCCTAGCCCTTGAGATCTAATCAGGAACTATCAACACTTTCCCAGCTTTTCTGGGAAATTCCCAGAATTTCTATGGAGCAGTGACTTTTTTGAGTTTCCCATCCCCCCATCCCCCACCCCAGCTTTTGAAGAGAAATGTCTACAGTGGTTATCCTTTGCCTGTCCCATCACTGGATGCTGAATGTACGGGAGATAGGCAACCTGTCTCTTCCGCTTACAGATGGAGTACTCAGCGAGCTCTAATTAAGGAACGATGCAGAAGCAGCACCACACCTGGATTTGATGTAGAGAAGGAGATTCTTCGTGATGTAATGGGAGGACACTTTCGAGAACCCTGAGATGGCCCCCAGTGAGCCCTGCCTCCCTAAGGTCGCACAAACATGTAATTCTCCCTTCTGGAATATGGGTTGGACTTACTGACTCACCATTAAGGAAGAGAATAAGGCAAAAGTGATGAGATGTCACTTCTGAGATCAGGTTATAAAAAGACGAGCTTGTCTTGCCCCTATCTCTCATCCCTCACTCTACCATTTTGTGGCACGGCCCATGTGGTCAGGAACTGATGTGTCCAGCCAACAGCCAGAGAACACTAAAAGCCAACACCCACGTGACTGAGCTTGGAGGCAGATTTTTCCTGAGCTGAGCCTTGAGATGACTAAAGCCCCAGGCGGCCCCCTTCTTGCAGCCTTGTGAGAGAATTTATGCCAGAAACAATCAGATAACCTCTGTCCAGATTCCTGACCACAGAAACTGAGATAATACATGCTGGTTTCAGTACTTACTACGTTTTGGGGAGGTAAGTTTTATGTAACCATAACTAACTAGTATGGATGCTGAGTACAATATGAAACTAAACCCGTGTTCTATTGCTTTCATGAAACATTTCATATGTATTAAACCTGATCTATCATCCTCGTTAAGTTTGCAAATGTTATTTTTTATTTTCAGTGTCTGTTTCCTTTTTATTAATTTGTTATTTTGTGAATGTTTCATGTCATATATGAACTCTGAGGACATCATTGTTCTTACTGTAAAGTTTTTATTTTGTTTTCTCAGGTGTTAGGCCTTCAGTTTTGGCATGACTGAATTTCTTTCATGGCATTTATCTTTCTTGGTCTTCCTTGGCTGCCTGCTTACCTGGGTGGGTACGACTCCCATCTGTAGATGCTTCTGCTGACTGGGGGGTGCAGAGTGTGCTATGCTGGAGGCGCCTGCAGTAGCTTATCTTTGGAGTATGTGCCTTACACAGGTATATTTCAGATTACAAGCCATCTGGGATAGTACCATGTCTCTTTAAGCCATATTTGCTACTCTGGCCTGGGGTAAACACTGCCGCTGCCCACAGATTACTGTAAGGGGGAAAAGAATGAGTAATAATTCAACTGTTCCACACATAGTTCCAATTGCTCATCTAATGATTTTCCCAGAGCCACATCCTACCCTATGTATTCTGACCAAGTGTTTAACAGAATCTCTAGAACTATCCCCACCAATAAAAGAGTTTTAATTTTTTAACGTGCATTTATTTTTGAAGGGGAGAGAGAGAGAGTGGAAGAGAGAGAGAGAGAGGAAGGGAGGGAGAGAGAGGAGGAGGGGGAGGGGCAGAGAGAGAGAGAGAGACACAGAATCTGAAGCAGGCTCCAGGCTCTGAGCTGTCAGCACAGAGCCTCACATGGGGCTTGAACTCACGAACCGTGAGACCAGGACCTGAGCTGAAGTCAGGCGTCCAACTGACTGAGCCACCTAGGCAGCCCATAAAAGAATTTTCTCAAACATTTTTTGGACTGTGACTTCCTCGTTTCCTTCAGGAATGTCTCACAATCAGAGGTTTGGTCTCACAATCAATGGTCTCCTTTTTTTCCCTCCCTCATTATTGTTAAGGATGTATATATATAATAAAACACATATTTATATTTAAATATACATACATCTATTTCTTAAGAGATTTGGGTAGGCAGAAATAGATTTATGTGTTCATCTTTCCAACTGAATCCAATTAGTAAAAACATTTATATTCTTGAAATTAGAATTCTAAATGAGGTTTCATCTAGAAACAGAAAGTCCATTTTTAATAAAACTGAAAACAATGTATCTAAACTAACTATAACGTTGGTGATTAAGTGGTTGAAAGGAACAGTTTGGAAATGGTCCAGTCATTTGGTAAATGTTGTTTCTGCCATTAACACATTAAAGAGGTATGGTACTTTTGTGTAAAAAAGTGGTTTTAAGCACATCTGGATAGATGCACACAAAAAGGTGTGATTTTGAAATTGATACAGATAATTACACTATCTTTTTTTCAAGGCAATTACCCACACTAATGATCTGTTTAAACTTTTTTTTTTGCTATCCACTCACTTTATAGTCTGCTAAAGAAAAAAAAAACTCCTAGTATTAATATATATGTATATATGTATATATATATATAATTCAAGCATTCATTTTATAATTTTTATATCATTCTGATTCATAGATCTAGGCTGTCTATTAAATGTGTGATGAAACCCTTTTTCCAGGTAAAAGATAAAGTCTTAATAAATCTTTTCCAGATATAGTCCACACAATCTCTTTTTTTTTTTTACTGTGTATTTATTTTGAGAGTGAGAGTGAGAGAAAGAGAGAGAGAGGGGGAGGGAGAAAGAGTGTGCATGAGGGGCAGAGAGAGAGAGAGACAGAGAGAGAGACAGAGAGAGAGAATCCCAACCAGATTCTGTGCTATCAGCACAGAGCCCAAGGCAGGGCTCGATCTCACAAGCCTCAAGATGATGATCCAAGCCAAAATCAAAAGTCCAACACTTAACAGACCGAGTCACCCAGGCGCCCCCACATAATCTTCAGCAGAGGGTTTGCTTGGCGGTTGCACCTTACCGCTGACCTACTTTTCTTTGATTGACTTAAGGGTCGAAAAGTATATGAAGTGTTCAGAATAATCATTTGTTATTTCTAGTTTGAATTTTCCTTTTCACAAATATTATTTGTCCTATAGTGCTAGAGAAATCAACTTTGGTAAAAGAAAAATTACTATCAATTTATGAAAAAGGAAAAACTGGCATGCTGAAAACTTCATTATTAAGGGCATATACTTCTACAATGAACAGACATCAAAATATAGGCTTCACCTTCAAGTTCTAATGCCTACAATGACACCATTTAACAATTAATACAATAATAAGTACAGGATTTAAACAAGGATAAAAGAATTTATGACGACTAAATAATGTAAACTTTTTTTAATATTTTAAAGATATTTCAATATTTATAATTATCTAATTCTATAGGTCAGAAAGTTGTAAGGAAAAAGGAGTTTGGTTTAGAAACAGCATGAAAATTAATTAATCTGATAAATCTCACTAGAAAATTATATTCACATGTTGAGGCTGTCTCAGAATACAATTGTCTAAAAGCACAACTGATTGTAACATGTCTCCCACTGGTGTATCAAGATACTGAATTTACCTCTTGAACATGAAAAATGTGGCTATTCTGGAGAACTGTCTCATATAACTTTGTCAAGTGTAAACCCTTGAGTATTTTACAGGAAATATGTTCATTAATGGTTGTTGAGCTAATGTTCCCATAGGCATGTACTCTGCAAAGATACAACACTTAAAATCCATAATTTAAGTATAAAGTTTTAGTATAAATACTTGAGTCCAAAATGCTATTTCCATTGAATAATACTCTGTAAATTTGAGGGACTTAAAAAACTGAATATCACTTTTCAATAGGTATTTGGCAAAACACATATTTAGATCAAACCATGAGCTTCTTATAGGAAAAAAGTTCATTAGGGAAACTGATGGAAATATGATGTCCAGGTTCAGCTGGGAATATCCTAAGACTGATATTTACCACTCCATGAAATCCTAATTTAAGCCAATCATTAGAAACTTTTCAAAAGATGACTGAATTTACCTTTTTGTATTCTTCTCTTTTAAAAAAATGTAGACCCAGGGGCGCCTGGGTGGCTTAGTCGGTTAAGCGTCCGGCTTTCGCTTAGGTCATGATCTCGCGGTTCGTGGGTTCGAGCTCCGCATCGGGCTGTGTGCTGACTGTCAGCTCAGAGCCTGGAGCCTGTTTCAGTCTGTGACTCCCTCTCTCTCTGACCCTCCCCTGCTCACGCTGTGTCTCTCTCCTCTCCTAAAAATACAAAAAAAATAAAAAAATAAAAAATAAAAAAAATAAAAATAAAAAAAATAAAAAAATGTAGACCTAATTCATCTTTTAACCCATCGAGATAAGCTCTATGTTAGAATTTCACAAGGTCTAGGACTGTCCACTTTGGAGAAGTCTTCATTGCCTGAAGAAAGTGCTGCTTTGTTGATGTGTCTAAATACTGAGGTGCAATTTTAACCTCATGATGTCCGTGGCAGCCAGCTGAAGACGTAGGGAGCATTTCATTAGGACAGTCAGAAGCATTCTTGCGGTTTGGTTTTTGACACTAAAGCTTTTATCCTTATCTGCTTTATTAAGATCTCTCTAGGAAACTAGAATATTTTGGTATCGATATTCTAGCAATTAATAGCCATTAATTGGTGGTTCTGTCATGGAGCATTTCTTGTCTTCACCTACCTCCGACTCTCCATCTTTAGTCGCTCTGCCTTTGGAATAAAGAATGTACAATGATACATAGCTTGGAGCAGAATGGACTTGGGAATCACAAAATTAAAGTAACACAGCCTGATTAAAAAAAAAAAACAAAAAACAATCTCTAAGCTACAAAGTCAAGTGGGACTTGGAAATGCTAGAGGTCAGAACATTGCTCACAAATTATCCCAGTACAATTTAGCTTATGAACATTTTGGAATTATACAAACAGCGTCTGATGACTCATAGAACTTGTACCTTAACTGTGTTTTGCTGTTGTGCACTCCTTGTAGTCCAAGTACCCCCTGAGGAACACGGTGTTGCAGAAGCACTTATGGTTTCAATTTCCTTCTATGATTTGCTTTCATTTGAAAACCAGTAAAAGGGGGGACATGGACTGACTAATTCCTGACATTATCAGGGCTTCAGAATACTAAATGTTCATTCTCCTATAGTAGGGAGAGAGTCCTACCAACGACTACAGATAATTTGAGGAAACTAAGAAATATGAAGATGTTACTCAGGAAATGTCATCAGCAGTAATTAATTAGTTTCACAGCCAGGTACTGTGTACTTGAAACGCTTTTTTTTAATTTAAGAAAAATATTGCCACATGTGGTGTCTTATTTGATTCCAGATTTCATGTTATTTAAAAAAATTTTTTAAACATCTTTTTTAAGAGAGAGAGAGAGACAGAGTGCAAGCAGGGAAGGGGCAGAGAGAGAGACACACACAGAATCCAAAGCAGCCTCCAGGCTCTGAGCTGTCAGGACAGCTTGAACTCAAGAACTGTGAGATGATGACCTGAGCTGAAGTTGGGAGACTTAACCGATTGAGCCACCCAGGCGCCCCTTGATTCCAGATTTTAGCTTGGTGTTGTTCACAGATATTTTTAATGGTACATTCATACTGCTACATGCGGATGAATGGCATTTTAGCTCATTGGGGTAATCCGACCTGATTCTTTGTCTCTGAAACTCACTGTTCTCCAGAGATCTCTTTTCACTGGTACCTAATCTTGTGATCATTTCTCTAAGTCAATGAAGCATGTGTGACTTTAGTATTGGTTTGGTTCATCTTTCATTTTTTCCACAAGAAGAAAGCTCACTTTATCTTCCACAAGCCCCTTAACTACCATGAAAGGAAACTAACCCTTCATTAATCATGACCATTCCTCGCCTTTCTTCGAGGAGGAGGAGTAGACAAGGGGACGAGTGATGGGGTTACCGCAACACATCTGGGTAAGACAGTTAAAGGATAGGATAAAAGCTACATATTCGTTAGAGTCCACAGAGATGGGGAGCACAGAGAGAGGCCCAAAAGGGCACCTACTTGGGGCGCCTGGGTGGCACAGTCAGTTGGGCGTCCGACTTCAGCTCAGTCATGATCTCACAGTTTGTGAGTTGGAGCCCCATATCGGGCTCTGTGCTGACAGTTCTGAGTCTGGAGCTTACTTGAGATTTTTGTGTCTCTCTTTCCCTATGCCCCTCCCCCACTCACACTCAGTCTCTCTCTGTCTCAGAAACAAACATTAAAGGGCACATACTCAACACAATCTTGATTTAATAGATAAGAAGATAAATACACAACATATTTCCATTTAGTCTTCTGGAGAGAAACTCAAAGTGTTCTAGCAAAAAGATCAGTGGTCTTGGGATGCCTGGGTGGCTCCGTTGGTTGAGAGTCTTGACTCTTGATTTCAGCTCAGGTCATAATCTCACAGTTTATAATTTCAATCCCTGCATCAGGCTCTGTGCTGACAGCAAGGAGCCTGCTTGGGATTCTCTCTCTCTCCCTCTCTCTCTCTCTCTCAAAATAAATAAATAAACTTAAAAAATGACTGATTAACATCAAGATTAAAAAAATAAAATATATAAAATTTAGAGTACTGAACAACTTTAGGAATCCAGTTCTGTGTCACTAGGTAATATATGAGCTTCAACTTAATAATTTTAATTCTTTCTCAGATTGTTTTTCTTGCAGTTTTTTTGAGATGCTTTCTGTATATCGATAAATTGAAAACTGCACAAGCAAACAAATGGAAGAAGGGCAAAAGTCTCAAATTAATTTTCTACCCCATTTTCTTTCTTTTCCTCTCCTCATCCATCCCCAAACATATTTTCAATGGAGAAGTTTTATACCTTCTTCCAAATGGAATATTCAGTTTTGCTATCAGTTAAATCTCCATAAAATATTTATGAATTAGAATGTTCAGTTTAAAAAAATTAATCATTTTTATAATTACCATATTCAACAGGTAATTTTTACAGTTACTACATTCATGTATAAGTCTGTAGCTAACATAAGCTTCATAAACTAAATAAGATGAACACTTACATCCCCAAAAACAAGTTTAATAATAATGCAAAATCTCAGATGTGTCTGTTAAGAGTTTAATATTTGTTTGGTCAGTCTTTGTGAATATTTCTGAAAGAGTCATTATATTTTTCTAGAATATGCCTATCATTTTTATTCATCATAGATATGCTATTTCTTGTGTATGGATTACTACATTCACATTAATATGCCTGTCATGAGTGTGAAAATAATGAGGTAAATAGCATGATTTTTTATTGCAGTATCACTAAAGATCTAAGCAGAAAGCTGGATCAGTTACTCAATAAATATATTGAGTTAATGATGCCAGTGTTGAAATTAGAATACCATGCCCTTGAATTGTCATCCATGGAGTTCAAACAAAATTTTGGTAAAATTTCATCACTCTTATTTCATTCACAGTCATATTTTTTTCCAGGATAAAAAGACTCTGAGGGGACTATTATAACTTTTTTGTCTAATATTTTATTTTGATAAAATATACACCATAAAAATTTACCACTCTAAATCATTTTTTTTAATGCTTATTTATTTTTGAAAGAGGGTAAGTGATAGAAGGGCAGAGAGAGAGAGAAACAGAATCCCAAGCTGGCTTTGTGCTGTCAGCACAGAGCCCAAAGTGGGGCTTGAACTCATACAAACTGTGAGATCATGACCTGAGCTGAAATCGAGAGCTGGTTGCCTGGGGCGCCTGGGCGGCTCAGTCAGTTAAGTGTCCAACTCTTGGTTTTAACTCAGTTCATGATCTCACAGTTCGTGAGTTCAAGCCCCGCACTGGGCTCCACGCTGACGGAATGGTCTCTGCTGGGGACTCTCTCTCTGCCCCCCCCCTTACTCTCTCTGGAAATGAATATATAAACAAAACAAAACAAAACATAATAAAATAAAATAGTTGGATGCTTAACCGGCTAAAGCACCCAGGCACCCCTAAACCATTGTTTCAAGCGTACAGTTCAGTGGTATGAAATAAATGCAGGATGTGTTACCCTCACCACCATCCATCTCTAGAACCATTTCAAATCGTAAACCTGCAACTCTGTACCCATTAAACAACAATTCCCCATTCTACTTTTCTTCCCAGCCCCTGTCAACCACCATCCTACTTTCTGCCTCTGCGATTCTGGCTACTAGTAATCCTCATATTTTTTTCTTCTGGGGAAAAATTAAAATAATTTGGGGAAGGGGCACCTGGGTGGCTCAGTCGGTTAAGCATCTGACTCTGGCACAGGTCATGACCTCATAGTTTGTGAGGTCGAGCCCCGCGTTGGGCTCTGTGCCAACAACTCAAGAGCCTGGAGCCTGTTTCAGACTCTGTGTCTCCTTCTCTCTCTGCCCCTCCCCTGCTTACGTTCTTTCCTTCTCTGTCTCTCAAAAATGAATAAATGTTAACAAATTTTTTAAAAATAGCAGTATGGGGAAAATACAAATTTAAGTGACTTACTCTCTGAGGGTACATACACAATATTTTCAAAATTCAGTTTTGTTCAATTGCTGGCAAATCACTCAAAGATTCTGAGTAGCAGAGAGAGAAAATCATTATGTTTCATAATGAAATATACTTTGATATTAAAGTATATTTAATGGTGGCCACCATGTGACAGATATAAAAAAAAATCAGTAGCAAACAGAATACATGAATAAAACAGGAGAAACATTTCTGAAGTAGTAATGCTCTGTTCACAATTTTAAATGTTTTACTTTAATCAGCTGCATTTTTATACACCAATAATGAAGCAATAGAAAGAGAAATCAAGAAACTGATCCCATTCACAATTGCACAAAAAAATCATAAAATACCTAGGAATAAACCTAACCAAAGATATAAGAGGTCTGTAAGATGAAAACTATAGAAAACTTATGAAGGAAATTGAAGAAGACACAAAGAAATGGAAAAACAGTCCATGCTCATGGATCAGAAAAATAAATATTGTTAAAATGTCATTACTATCCAAAGCAATCTACACATTCAATGTAACCCAATCAAAATTGCACCAGCATTCTTCTCAAAACTAGAACAAACTATCCTAAAATTTGTATGGAACCACAAAAGACCCCAAATAGCCACAGTAATATTGAAGAAGAAAACCAAAACGGGAGGCATCACCATCCCAGACTTTAGCCTCTACTACAAAGCTGTCATCATCAAGACAGTATGGTATAGGCACAAAAACAGACACACAGACCAATGGAATAGAATAGAGAACTCAGAATTGGGCCTGCAAATGTATGGCCAACTCATCTTTANAGTAGTTGGGGAGAGGGAGGGAGGCAAACCATGAAAGAACAAATGCTGAGAACAAACTGAGGACTGATGGGTGTTGGGGAGAGGGGGGGTGATGGGCATGGAGGAGGGCCCTTGTGGGGATGAGCACTGGGTGTTATATGGAAACCAACTTGACAATAAACTACTTTAAAAAATAATAAATATTTCTACTTTATGTTTTGGTAAAATGCTGCAATTTAATAAATTATTGCGAAATTGAATGCCAGTTGTATTTACTCTAGGAAAATCTATCCATTTAATAATTGAGTCTGTAGTACAACAGGGTCTTGAATTATATATGCTATTCTATAGAGATACAGATTTCTATTTCCAAACGTACTTCACAAATAATTCTCAAATATTTTAAGAGGAAGGCATTTACCAGAATGCCATTTCTCCAGTCTTTGGCAAAAAATGATCTAATTCTATATTATTCATATTGGCTGAACTGTAAAAGGGATGCATAACTCTCCACATGGGAAGGCACTTGACTATTTAGAGTCTATAAGAAATAGCTGTAGCTTGGTTTGCAAATAACCACAAATAAAACTTATGTGCCACACTGTTTCCAGCTCTGAAAATTTGAATATATCAGTTTCAGCTCTCTAAAACACAGAGTCTCTCTTATAATATAGTCACCCACCTAACACTCTGTAGTGTCTCTGTGTCCTGGATAAATGCGAAGTCCAAGAAATATAAAGGAAAAATAACACAGAGTCTGATTCAGGGAGGTAACATCTCATGGGAAGGAGGACAGGAATAGATCTTGCATAATGCGACAATATAAGGGCTTCGATAGAGGAACGAACAAGGTGTTACTGGAACCCAGAAGACAGGGCTGGAGTGGTTCCCAAAGTAGCGGCATTTCCGTTGTGTGTTCAGAATGAGGGAAGAGGGCCAAGAGGTAGGGGAGACGTCATATGCCAAGGCACAGGGTCGGAAAGGCCATGAAAGATGCGTTCAGTGAGGCTGAAGATGGGCTCTGGCTCTTACTTGCTGTGTGATGTAGTAATGTTACTTAGCCTCTCTGGGCAGTTTCCTCATCTGACCAAAAAAAAAAAAGAAAAAAGAAAAAAAGGAATGATGATAAGACTTACCTCACTACCTTATCGTGAGGATCTGTGATGCACGTAAAAGCCCTGGCAATGTGTTTGCTCCACCCTGACATGCTCAGTACGCCAGAGCTGCTGCGAAACAGAGATCGTGGGTGTCAAGCTGGGCTCGTTTCCTTATCACAGTGAGGCAGCCGTTTCATTGGGTTTGCTCCCCCTTTTCCATGATAGGAGGAGGATCAAGCTAGACAGTGATCTCAAATCTCCTGCAGCTTACACATTATTATATTATAGCTCTATGGCCACTGCCACATAAATGATAGTTCATATTCACCTCTAACACGCAGGGTATTTTTCTCCATAGGGAAAAGGCCCCATTACAGAACTTGAGCTGTCAAAGTTGATGAACAAAGGGGTCACAGAACTGGCCTTCGTGTCTTCAGGTTGAATGCTTCACTTACACCTCAAAATATCAGGGCGGCTGCATGGCTCAGGCAGTCAGGCGTCTGACTCTTGGTTTCAGCTCAGGTCATGATCCCAGTGCTGTGGGATGGAGCCCCTGCTTGGTGTGGTGCCTGCTTGGGATTCTCTCTCTCCCTCTGCTCCTCTCCCCTGCTTATGCTCCCTCAATCTCTCCCTCTCTCTCTCTAAAAATAAAAATTAAATTAAAAAATAAACTGAAAATCTTTCATATTTATTTCAGATAAATTAACTTTTCTTGAAGGTTGTCAGAAAGATGGTAGAAAGCATCTAAAAAACATGGCCAAAGGTAGAGGCTGCCCCTTCTTTAATGTTTATTTTTGAGAGAGAGACAGAGACAGAGTGCAAGTGGGGGAAGGGTAGAGACAGAGGGAGACAGAAAATCTGAAAGAGGCTCCAGGTGTCAGCACAGAGCCTGACATGGGGCTCGAACTCCAGAACTTTGAGATCATGATCTAGGCCAAAGTCGGACACTTAACCGACTGAGCCACCCAGCCGCCCCAAGAGGCTGCCCCTTTTGTATAACAGGGCCTCTTCCTATAAAAATAATACTGGTAATAGCAGAACCACCTAGAACCTATTTGTTTCATGGCTGTTTCAACTCAGTGTCTCGTTGGCTTGGAACTTAAGAATGAAGTGTAACAGCTTAGCGGGCACTTTGACTTATTTGTTCCTTGACAAATAATGGAAAAAACAGTGGACAGGTCAGCTGTTACTTGTGGCTCTTGATAAAATATGGATTGTGACTGCATGAGAAAATGGGCAAACATTTCTTAAGAATAAAAGCGAGGAAAAATGACCTGTGGGTTTAAACATTCATTACATACATTTCTTCTTTAATCCAACAAATGTTTATTGACCAACTATTATGTGCCTAGAAAGGTGCAGACAATAGCGATCCGGAAATAAACTTTTAAAAAGTTTTCACATCCAGGAGTAAGAGGACATCAGGGATGAGGGATGTTAATTAATGGAGTTTAAGTCCCTGTGTGGTCAAAAGATTTCTGAAGTCTGGGAACAACAGTTTAAGTGTTAATATACATACTAGAAATTACTGCTTATATCTAAGTGCTGCAATTCATATTTGAGCCTAATCAGATAGATGTCAAAGTTCACACTCATTCTACTATTCCATATTCTACTAGAGATGATATCATATGCTACTGATTTAAAACTATGATAGATATCTTTTCTGTTTAAAGCAGAATTTCTGGGGCGCCTGGGTGGCTCAGTCGGTTAAGCGTCCGACTTCGGTTCAGGTCATGATCTCACAGTCTGTGCGTTCGAGCCCCATGTCAAGCTCTGTGCTGACAGCCCAGAGCCTGGAGCCTGCTTCAGATTCTTTGTCTCCCTCTCTCTCTGCCCCTCTTCCACTCGCTCTCTGTTTCTGTCTCAAAATAAAGGCATAAAATAAAATTTTTTTTAAAAAAAGCATAATTCCTTCATAAAATGAAAATAGATGCTGGCAAAACTAACCTGGGCAGTTAAGAGTATATGCCACCTTTGGTGACTATTTATGTTAGTGGTTATGAAGTGGTACCTACTACCAAGATATCAGACCCATTGCCTGGCATTCCATCAGATGTAGTGACCAGTCTTTGTACTTCAAAGGCATTTTTGCTCCTTCACAGCCTTCTGTTAAAAAAAAGTGATAAGCCTTATCAGGTCGCTCCATCCAGAAGTCCTAACAGCAGACACCAGGTGATGCTGTGACAATCAGATGGGACCCCAGTAGGGAGAATAGGAAATGCAGCCTGCCAGAGACACACCATGTCTCTGGTTTTCTCTGGGGGGGGAGGGGAGGGAGGGGGCAACTGGCAAAACTCATACATCTTTCAAGTTAAGTAAAATCACGGATATAACATGTATACGTACACAAACATTTGGGAACATACAGAAAAACTAGTTCTAGAGTCACTATAGTCCCAGAAATGTGATTTGGACTAGAAAGGAATAGCAGAGTTCTCTGTCCTAGAACTTCTTTTTGATATAAATCTTTAGTCTTTAGTCTCAAAGAAAAAAAATGTTTTTAAATTTCTATACTAAAGTCATAGCCGCATCACTCTGTAACCTGTTTCCAGTTTTATTTTGGATTGAAGCATACCTAAATGCAGGCTAACATTCTCATTTTTTAATGTTCAGATCAAAAGGAAAAAAGAATCAGAGAATTAGTGGGCATAAGTTCATGAGTTCGAAGAATTTCTTACATGCCAATCTGGTTACTCAATTCTTCAGAGAAGGAAAACAAGAGGGTAGCTGAATGATACAGACCTTAACATCAAATGAACTGAATCACATGTACTTTCGTCTAAGAAATGCAGACACAGAATGTAATAGATGTATGCTGGAGTCAGACTTTGTCCAGAACCCACCAGGCAGATAATGAAATCTGGTAGGAGAGACTATGATCTGGAGTTTCTTTTTTTTTTTTTTTATTTTATATTATTTTTGAGAGAGAGACAGAGACAGAGCATGAGCCGGGGAGGAGCAGAGACAGGGAAACACAGAATCTGAAGCCCACTTCAGGCTCTGAGCTGTCAGCATAGAGCCCGATGCGGGGCTAGAACCCACTAACTGTGAGATCATGACCTGGGCCGAAGTCAGTCACTTAACCAACTGAGCCACGCAGGAGCCCCTTGAGTTTCTTAAAATTATCCAGGCATAGTCCACTGACTTTTGTTAGCCTATCTCACCGTGGCCACAACACACTACATAGGCAGCAATGGTCACTCAGAGTTTCTCCGGGCCCCCTGTGCATATGGAGAAACCTAATCACAGCTGCCAACTGAGGGCTGGCCTATGCGGATAGATCCAAAACTGTTTCTTTTCCTCAATTTTACTTTCTTTCAAATGCTAATAAGGGCTAAGCCCCACACATTTTGGTGCCTTCCTCAAATAAAGGAAAAGCACAATGCAAACATTAGGCATTCTATTTTCATTGCGCACGTGTCTTGCTTTATGCGTTCTATCTTAAAATATTTATTTTTGGCCGCTGCCCTGACACTCGGTGGCTGGCACTGGGGAGAATCTCAGCCACAACTGTTGAATGCATAAAACAACCAGTGGCATGAGCTCCCTCCCCGCAAGCCATTATGGAAGTAGACACCCATCTCGGAATCCTTACCGTCCAGCAAACAAAGGGCATGGTTGGCGTGTGTAGAGTTTCTTACACTAAATGCACACAGGACTCAGCGGTTACTCTTTTCCAGCTCTGTGAACTGAAAGCCAGGGCCTTACACCAAACCACAAAGCAGACAGGAGGCTACACCATCTGAGGAATGACCTACCGTTGATTAGAACACTGCGTTAGCGGCCTCTTTTTAACAGAAGAATATTTTAGGAGCAATGGGCTGAAATGTGACATTGCTTTACAACAGCATCTTTAGGGGGAGTAATTTTTTTTATTCCCTTGGGGTTTACATTTTATTTAAACTAGGCCATAAAATATCACTACTCGTTGACGGAAGGCATGCCAGGGCAACCGGACTTCCTTGCCCTCCTGAAGAAGGCAGGGCGAAGGAGGCTACTGCGGCTGGTGGTTTCTGCACAGCCCACTGGCTCTTCCAGGCCAGCAGCGCCACGTGTCCTGGCCTTGCAAGTGGAGCTACTATCCTCTTCTCCTAGCAACCGTATTATGTTAAAGTACGGTTGCTGAGGTTGCCAGGATATTCTTCTATTCTTGTTCTCCATGACCGAACCAAAGGGAAGAGAATGCGTAAGCCAAACGAAAGGTGGAAGATACAGCGAGAGGGGCCCAGAAAAACAAACACAAAATGATAAATAAGCAGCTTTATGTTCTTTCGGGTAAAATCAGAAAAAAAAATTAGCAGATTTTAAAGACAACTTGCAAACGAATGGCCATGAAACATTTTAAGAGACAAAATTCACTTCTTTATTATTTTTCATGGAAAACCCACTTCTTCCTGGTAAGGGAAGAGAGACAAATATTTAAAATTGTCAGAGTGACCTGAAAGGTTCTGAACTATAATTACCATCCTGTTTAACATGTAAGAGCTTCCAAGTAGATGCCACATTTCACTGCACCGAAGACATCACTGATTGTAAAATGCATACTGGGTTCTGAAAATGTTAAAATATGAAAAAAAAAAAACCAAAACACCTGTATATAGAACTGTTGAAACATTGTATATTACTTCATTTGGTATTTCAATCAATTCTGAGATAAAATATCTTCCTTATTCACAGAAAAGGAAGTAAAGTTTCTCAGAATCATAGCTAAGAAGCGGTAGAGACAGACATCAGATCTACATCTGTTTGACTATTCATTACCCGTGTTGCCTCTTAAGTTCCTTGCACAGATAATAAATAAAAATAACAACATGCTTTCAGAACTTCATAGCTGTTGAAGTACTTGTCATACTTCTGGTAATCCACTAGGTATCATTAGCCCTGTTTTACAAATAAGAAAAACCAGACCCAGAAAGATGGAATGACTCGCTCAAGGTCACACACACGATTAGTAAGTGGCAGAGCCGAGGGTGAAACCTAAGATAAATGACTCTTAATCCAGAACGTGTTTGACTAAGATCAGACATTAACCAACTACTGGACCTGAAATTAGTTCATGGACATAAAGATTATTCAAAGAGAAATGTACAAGAAGAGCTGTCGCACATGGTAGATGGATTCACTGATTTATTCAACAAATATTTATGCAATGGCTACTTTGAGCTAGGCTCTGTTTTAGTACCTGAAATACAGACATGCATAAAAGACATAAAAATCACATAGGACTTTTAAGTGCTATTGAAAAAAACAAGGTGGAGGGTAATCAGGGAGGGAGAGCCTGCAACTTTATATAGTGGTCAAGGAAGGTGTCCTTGAAAAGGTGACATCTGAAGAAAGATAAGGGAGATACAGAAGTGAGCCATATGGATATCTGTGGGAAGACCATTCCGGGCAAGAGGAATAAAGGGCTTCAGTTGGGAGTGTTCTGACCCACTGCACAAACAACTAAAAGGCTGTATGGCTGGAGCATAGTAGCAAGGGCAGGGTGGGGGAGTAGAGGTGATGAGTTCAGGGGGGTATGGGGGGCAGGAGGTGGAGAGGGTGGACACACCACACAGGTCCCTCAGAGCATTTTAAGGACTTGGCATTTTACTCAGAGCAAAATGATAACCTTCAGCAGAGTAGCCTCATGGAATTTGGAATCTGGTCGGTTTCAATGACTCTGCCTAAGGCATCCCAAGTATGGCTACTTCATCAGTCCAGTTTAAGCTAGGGCTACTTGGCAAACAGATGCCACTCTGACTCTACCTTATATTACAGAGCATTGCCTATCCTACAGAGTGTCGACAGAGAAGATTCCATCTTTATGGACAGCTAATAAATATTTATTAGAGACCTATTATCTGTGCTGGGCATTTAAAAAAAAGCTCTCCTCATCTCCCTCTCTCCAACCCCAACAAAAAACTGGTCCCCACTTTCAGTAAGCTTAGAACGTAGCTGTGAGATGATTAAAGTCTATACCACATTTTCACTTGTGGAAGAGCAAGCATGGAATTATGCCAGGGAGAGCCAGAGACAGTTTTACTGAAAGCAATATGAAAGGCGAGGTTTGCTAAGTGGATCAAGGCAGGTAAAACATTTCATCTAGACGTAACAGCAGGAGCAAAAATAAGGAGGCTTATAAATAGCATGGCTTATTTTTTTAAAGATTCATTCATTCACTCATTCATTCATCCATCTATCCATCTATTCATTCATTCAGTGTAACTGGGGAGTAAGGTACCTGAGAACTAACAGCAATTGGGGAAAGCAGGCTGGAAGGAATCATGGAGAGGGCCATGCATAGTATTTGGATTTTATCCATAGGTGATGGGGAGACAAGGCATGCTTTCTGAGTATGAAGTAGCAACTGAAGTCATATGTTGGTCATCCTGGCACCATGTGCAGGACCGTGGAATGACATGAGAATGCAGACGTGAGGCCACTACAATAGTCCAGGCAAGATGACGAGGGTGAATGGGGAGAACAGAAATAGAGAAATGGGGCAGAGGTAAGAAGCATTCGAGGTAAATTAAGCCTAGCTTAGGGACAGATTAGTTATGAGCAGGGTGAGAGTGAGAAAGGGTTCAAGGTCAACTCCCGGTGTTCCAGCATGAGTGATTGTGTAGATGCCACACTCTGATAAGAATACAGGAAGGTGGGGCGCTTGGTGATTATGCATCTGACTCTTGATTTTGACTCAGGTCAGGATCTCACAGTTGTGAGATGGAGCCCTGCATCATGCTGGGCATGGAGCCTGCTTAAGATTCTCTCTCTCCCCGTCTCCCTCTGCCCCTCCCATGCTTGCTTCCGCTCTTTCTCAAAAAAAAAAAAAAAAAGAATACGGGAAGGAAAAAGGTTTGCTCATGGAGAAGACAAGAATACAAGTGTCAATGTTACAATGCAGGAAGTTTCACTGGAGGGACAAGTCACTGCGAGGTGGCCAGACAAAAGATGGTCAGGATTTAGAAAAGTGGAGGGAAATGTGTATGGCATTCCAGACAGAAAAACGCCTAAGCAAAGGCACAGAAGTGGCAGCACAGAGGCCATTTTCGGCAGGGAAGTACCCTGGTCTTTGCGAGTAGAAGAGTGTAAAAGAAAGGGGAGGAAAAGGTGGGTCTTCAAATGATATGGAATCTGCACCTGAAATCTTCCTTTCAGGGAGAGACTGTGGAAGACATACCGACCGGTCCACAGTGGATGAGCAAGCCCAGATGATTCATGGCAGGCGCCGGAAACACCTTGATGATATTGATGGTGATCCCACGTGAACATTACAGTTACTTGTCATGCTAGGATTCGTGAGCTCCCGAGCCCCTTTGTAGTTACAGTTTGAACTTGGCTTTCCTGCATCCCATCTCAAGATTAAATGGACATTTTTAGCAATTTACTGTTCAGAGCCACAGGCGCCATGTTTTCCTCCCAACACCTGACATTATACTTGAAGTGTAATGAACTTGAAGTGTCAAGAGCAGGTTTAAAACTTTAAACTGGTTTCATTTCACGATGAAGCCTTTAATTGTTCTTTGAAGTTAAACTAAGTAAATTCTATAATAAATATCTGGTCCTATTTGCAGAAGACAAATTACAAGTACAAAACAAGCTTCCTAAAGTCTATACTATCAATAATCAAATTTTTGTCCATCCAGACAATGCATAACTTTTAAAACATAATATATTTAAAGTCTTAGCTGTGAAAATATCACTTGCTCAGTTTAGCCTTAAACTATCACAAGTGGTGGTGGGATACTCATAATGTGTCCTCAAGTCCATCACTGAAATACAAATAAAATAGCAATCAGAGCATTAGCTGAACTTACTTATTTTTCCAGGAACACATTCAGATTTCTTTCCTTCATTTCCCCTTTGACAGCAATCAAATCCCTAACAGCTCTTGATAATTCATCATTTCTTGCTTCAGTGCCATCCTTGAAAACCAAGCCGGCTTGTGATTCTGTATATGTCATTATGGACTGAGACAAAACACAGGTAAAAGGGGCACTCAGATTAGACCATTTCTTCCAGGAAATATCACTTCTCCTATAACATAACTGGAAACGTTGAGCACATGTCACTCATTGGGCAACACCTGTCCAACGCAGTCGGGGGTAGGGGGGAGACCACATCCTTCCTTACAATTTTAAGCTGCCTCCGCCTTTTCTCTTTTACAGTTTTATTCATTTTTATTCATTTCACTCCCACACAGGCGCTACGCATTATACAGCTTCCATACTTAATTTTTCCAAGAGCTTAGACACAATAAAACTGTGTTCCTTTCTTATTGCCTAAATATGCATTTCAGGAACGTACTCCTTTTGGTTTTCTACCTCTGTTAAATGTGGTCTAAATGTTCTGATGTACCTCAGAATTCTTCTACTTCAGTTAACTAAGCTCTAAATTCTCTGAAATGTCCCTCAGAGCATAGAACACTGGGAAGCAAGTTTGGCAGGCAAATGCAAGAAGCAACTAAGGGAGGAAGATAAGACTGGCAGCTTGTTCCTGGGGAAATCCTGGAGGGAAGTCAGACTTTGTAGCCTAAGAAAAATGAGCTCACTTCTCCCCCTTGTGCCCGGAACCTTGGATGCTATCAGTTCTATCATAGATCTCCTTGGATGAGAGAAGCCAGGAGAATGCAGTCTCCTTCCTCTGACCTCTCCTTCCAGTATTTTCTGACCTGCGATGACTACATTTGTGGTAGCATAATATACTGGTTTGAAATGAACTGATATCAAGTCATGTCAATTTTCAGAAGAATTAAGGTCTAGAAAATTCACATTATATTCCAATCTTTGGTACACTCCCATGTAGCTTCACATATCTGCACCTAATAGAGGAGTAAAGGATCAGCTCAGGTCATGATCTCAGGGTCCTGAGACCAAGCCCTGTGTAAGATTCTCTCTCTTCCTCTGCCCCTCCCCCACATGCACGTGTGCGTGTGTGTGCGCGCACGCACACACACGCACTTTAAAATTAAAACAAATTATAAAAAAATAAAAAACAAAAAGCCCAATGCAGTGCAGTGTTACAAACAACAATATATTTCAGATTCTAAACATAGTTTCTGCTTTGTAGCTGGAAAGGTTTGCAGTTAAACACTGATTTCTTCCTTTCATTTTTATTATCTGAGCTTCAATTTCCTGTTTACTCCATACTTTTGAATAACAGTTCACTGTTCGGCCTTCAAGTAAAAGAATGCACATATAGGAAAATCCACCTCATTTCAGTTAGCATTCCCAATGAGTTTCTGAGGCAATTATTTTTTTTAACACGAATTTCCATTTTTTAAACTTGCATTCTTAGTCAGTTGAAACTGTGAGAATTTATTTTTGCTCATGACCCAAAGGCAACACTTACTAGACTGGACATCCCCGTGTGGAATGATTTAACAAATAATAATTAGGAAGGTCTCCGTTTATTTGTTTTAACAACCAAACATTTCATTAATTGACTAAGTAATACACTTAATTTTATGACTAAAATTCCTCATTCAGCATACAAGAAAAACTAGGTGGGGGATTTTTTATTCTAAGCTGCAAACATTTTTTTTTGTCATTTTGGATGACTCCAGCAAGGCCATTAGATAAAACCCCATTTGTAAGTGTTGCCCCACGACACCTTTCTTCTAGCTGTGGGTTAAAATATTAGTGACGAGGAGATGAGGGGGAAAAGAACCCATTCTAGTTTCAAGGTGCCTTTTGAGCTTATGACGCTTCTGTGATTCTAAAATCCTTTCCCTGCCCATAACCTTGGGGAAATTCCACTACACCTTGGATCTGCTAACTTTACCCTGGAGTCTGGAGGCAAAGCTCAAAATAGGGCTAAATAATCAAAATTTCTTCCAATCACCAAGGCTGACCTTGAATAAATGAATGAATGAATGAATATTATATACTTGTTTTTATTTTGATATAGAAATATTTTAAATGTCTCAAGAATGAATGAAATTAGTGCTCCAGAAAAGTCTATGGCATTTTCCCTGAAACTTCTCCATTGATAATTTTGCTTCTCACTGCCAACAAACACAGTCCTCTCTACAGCCGACATAAACGTTGGCTCTGCTCCCCACCTGAGGCTGCTGTTCTCCCCGACTCAGTCCTCTCCACAGTGTTCTCTGCTCGCCTCCTATCCTGGTCCTGGTCTCCCAAGAGCTGCTTCCAATTTCCTCTCCAGTCCTAAGGGTCTGCTCTCACTGGGCACCTCTGCTTTTCCATTTGTAGGTCAGTGGCTTGATTTTCATGGTAAGCAATTTTGATGCATTCTTTTCTGCCCCGCACACCACGCACTGCTTACGCATAAGCACACACACACACATTTAACTTGAGCGCTGTCGGGAGGGATCATGGAAGGAACTGCTCCTAACAGCTAGTTTCTCTTTGAAAGACTCCTGCAACACTCTTTATGTGAAAATAGCACAAGACACTTTTGGAAGACACTCTTCAAAATGTAAACGGGTCATAGTAAATAATATTATCCAAAGAGGGAGAAAAAGGAATTAGCCACAACTTTGTGTTCTTCCCTCTTAGGCTCCACGTCTCAGAAACCTGACCAATCAATATTCATAAACTTACCATTCATCTAAGCGCCCTGGCTCCTCGTGAACAGAAAGAAGAAATGTACAGAGAATCTATACTCTTCTTTAAACTTCAATGTTCTTAAAACTCGCCAGGACAAAATAGGTCTTTATTATAATCATCATTCTCTTCTCAGCTACCATCATATACCATTGCCAGCTCTTCCTCTGTTTAGTGACCACTTCGGTACTGAACGGAGCTCTTCCGCATCCACAACACAGTCATCCCTTCCACATCCCGAGCACCTGTTCTGTTACTGGCACTGTTCAGTGTACTAGTTTAGATTCTGCCTTATGGGACGAAGGAGACTGATAATTTAAGAGAGCAGTAAATGCTATGAATGAAACAAAGCAGACTGCTGATAGATGGACAGGACCAACATTAGGCAGAGTCCAGGAAAGGTCTCTTTGAAGAGGTGACCTGTGAACTGAGACCTGACAGATGGGAAGGATCAGAGGAGAGTCTTCCAGGCAGAGAGAGGGACGGATGCAAAGGACGGGAGGTTGTGAGGCACTTAGTGTCGTCCTGCCCTCGCGTTCCTGGAACGGCTCTGCTTCCTCCCGTCTAGGATGTCCTCCTCTCTAAGTCTGTCCTAAATGCTGATTTTTTCAGACCCGGGAGTATTTAGATGCCCCACTAGTCTTTCACAGACTTAACGCTATATATTTGACCTTCAAGGGTTTAAAAGAGAAACAGCAATTCAAAGCAAGCCTCCAAGCAGAAACACTGATGACCTCACAGTCGACTATGTCACTTTTCCATATCTAAGAATCAGGGGCATCTACTCTTCGTGGAATTTAGTGCCAGGAAATAAAACTGCTCTGAAAAACGGTTTCCTTTCATTAAACAATGAGNTGTCACTTTTCCATATCTAAGAATCAGGGGCATCTACTCTTCGTGGAATTTAGTGCCAGGAAATAAAACTTCTCCCTGAAAAACGGTTTCCTTTCATTAAACAATGAATTATAGGTAACCTGTCCTGCAACCCTTTCATTTTGGCCACCAGAACCTCAGAGGTAAAACCGAGGGTCCCTGTTACAGTAACAGCCCTGGCCTTATTATGTGGCATGTCCACCCCCTCCCCCCCTTCATTCCTCTTTGTAGCCTCTTATCTTTATTTTGTTTCATTTTCACTGCCATGTGTGACAGTGCTTTTATTTAAGCTGCCTCAGACCTTTTGGAAATAGATGATGTATAAATCATTAATCACCAGGGCCTTCTGGACAATCACGAGCAACTTCCTCATTGCAAAATCTCCCGTGTTGCCTTGGCCCTGGCCCTGCCCTCTCTGCCACATGACAGAACCCAGCTGCCCATCCCTGGTGAACCGGCTCCCTTTCCCGATCTGTTTTTGGGAAGATTACTATAAATATGAAGAGAGTTGGTTAAAATCAACTCCACTTCCTCAGTTTCAGGGCACACCACAGCATCTTCATTTCCCTTTTAACACATTTCTTTTTCATTCTGACCATCTTATGTATGAATGTGTATGTGTGTCCACGTGTATGTTCATGCACATGTACATGTGTCTATGGGTGTGTACATGTGTGTGCACTTGTGTTTCCTTCTTTTCCCTCCTGCCCATTCAATGCAGATATACTTCAGGATTCTCTTCCAGGCTTTCACTCCTGTCTACACTTCTTTTCCTGGCCATCACCTACCACCGTCACTTCTAAGTAAAAGATTTTCGAAGTGTACTTCTTCCTCAGCCTCTCTCCTGAGTTCACATTCCAAACTCCCTGGAACCACGTGAACCTCAGAGTCACAAGGAGGCCCTGCAGTTTTCGGCCCTCCTAACCCTGAAATCTCCTCCAAAACATCTTTGCCAGCACTTGCTAGTAAGCTTACCAACTTTCAAAGCAGCCCATCTAACTGATGGTTTTGACCATTTAAAACGTTGTTTCCAAAGGGCGCCTGGGTGGCCTGGTCAGTTGAGCGTCGGATTCTTAGTTTCAGCTCAGGTCATGATCTTACAGTTCCTGAGTTCCCGCCCCGTGTTGGGCTCCACGCTGACAGTGCAGAGCCTGTTTGGGATTTTCTCTCCCTCTCTGTCTGCCCCTCCCCTGCTCACTTGCTCTCTTTCTCTCAAACTAAATAAATAAACTTTAAAAAATTTTTTAAAAAGTTGTTTCCAATAGGATGGCAAAATCTATTTCTATGACATGTGCCTGCCAGTTCTAATGCTATTCTTTTTTTTTTTTAAGTCTATTCTTTTTTTTTTTTAAGTTTATTTATTTTGAGAGAGAGAGAGAAAGAATGCACAAGTGGGAGAGGAACAGAGAAAGACAGGGAGAGAGAAAATCCCAAGTAGACTCTGCACTGTTAGTGCAGAGCCCAGTGAGGGGCTCAAACTCATGAACTGTGCGGTCATGACCTGAGCTGAAACTGAGAGTTGGAAGCTCAGCTGACTGAGCCACCCAGGTGCCCCTCTAATGCCATTCTTAAGTGTAACATTAAGAGCTAAGATGGCCTGAATACCAGACGTGTGCCAGGGCCACTGCACATATTATCTCTCTACAACTCTGCCATGTGGCTTTATTATTCCCATTAAATCACCGGGGCAATTTTTAATTAATCCAATCATGCCCATGAGTCTCCTCCAAATGGTGACATACACATATTCTCTAGGGGAGCTACTCTATCCCAGGTTCAGAAAATACAAATTCCTCCAGTCACTTTTTTTAAGTTTATTCATTTATTTTGAGAGAGAGAGAGAGAGAGAGAGAGAGAATTCCAAGTAGGCTCCACAATGTAGGGCCTGATGCAGGGCTCAAATTCATGAACTGTGAGATCATGGCCTGAGCCAAAGTTGGATGCTTAACTGACTAAGCCACCCAGGTGTCCCCCAATCACTTTTTTAAGAGTATTTATTTATTTTGAGAGAGAGAGAGAGAGAGAAGAAAGAGAGAGAGAAAATGAGCAGGGGAGGGGCAGAGAGAAAGAATCGCAAGCAACCTCCATACTCTGTGCTGAGCCCAACGTGGGGCTTGATCTCACAACCCTGAGATCAAGACCTAAGCTGAAACCAAGAGTCAGATACTTAATGGATGAGCTAAGCAGGTACCCCTCCAATCAATCACTTTTCACATGAACTACTGGATTTTGTTAATTTTACCGTCTGTATTGCAAACCTTTAACTATGGTGTCCAGAAGGAAAGAAATTCAAAATAACATTCCAGTTGTGGTTTGAACATGCAGGACAGAACTGTCACCCGCTTCACTCTAGACACTATGTATGTGCCTCTGCTGACCTAGCTAGCCTAAGAACAGACCTGCCTTAGGCTTTTAACCAATAGCCTTCTCGACAGCTCCCAGAACTCCGATGAGTACATCAAACCATTTCTTAATGGCACCTGTATTACCCAGGCACATAGGCTCAAGTCCTCCACATCAGCTTTGAAATTCCTTTTACATCTTCAAAATCTCATTTGTGACCAAGTCGTGAAGGCTCGGAGTTGAACATGTTCTCACAATGTCATCTTCCTACTGCCTTAGGCTGGGCTTTTCTCTGTTTCCCAGTCTAGGTTCAGCTGTTCTCACCTGGACAGCAGCTTCCCTCCAGCCCNCCTCCCCCCACACTCAGGCCTGATGAAGACGGCTCTTACCCTGCACTCCTCCCCACGCTGGTGTCAGCGCCCACCGGCGTCTGTCTCCTCTCTGGTCTAATCATCCTATGGTTTCCTGCATGTACCATACACTTCTGGGAAACTGTGCCACAAAGTATTTTTCAAATGTTCCTAGTCCTGCACCTTCGTGCACACGGTCTTTGAGCCCGGGAGGCCTTTGTTTGCCTGTCAAAATTCTATCTTTCAGTAACTTGAGAAAATGTCACAACCTCTATGAAACTTGTGCCAGATCCTGGGTCTGGCCGTCAAAAATGGATCTAAAGTTTCTGAGTTCTCATGCACTTTGTTTCTCTCCTAGGATAGAAAAGCGATACCAATATACATACATATTTCTTTTTTCCACTGCTCTTTAGGCTCCTTACATCTTAGCTACGGCTTATTGCATTTTACTCTTCCAGATCCAGAGGAGGGCTCCAATTTAGCTGCATTAATTACAAATAAGGAAGCAGGAAACAAACAAACAGTGAAATTGATGACTGGCTGAACCTGAAGGAAACCTGGCAATCTAATGCAAACACTTGGAAAATCAGCCCCACACCAGCCATACTTCGAGATGACCCAAAAGAGAACTCTCTCCATTATCCCCGCCTGCTTCTGATTTCATTTTTCAGATGGTGGGCTCTACCCTCAAGCACAAGAACTCTTTCTTCTTCCCTGAGAATTAACCAGGCTAGAATTCCCAGGGCTGGTAGTCAAAGGCCAGCACAGTGATCCTACTAAACCATAAATAAATCCACTTTCTCTTAAAAATAATCGCAGTGACAATGAACAGAGAATCTTTTGCAAGCACACCGGTCACTCCCTTAAAATCTTAATAGTGTGGCCATGAAGTCATTGCATTGCCTTACTGCTCAATAAAACAAACCTGAGAATGTGTATTTATTCCTTGCTGATATTTAAATGCGAAGGTCTCTTTATATCATAAAAAATAAAATTGAATTTATATAAGATGGACTTAGGAGTAGTTAAATTTAAAAGAAAAATTTGGAGTTTTTTTTTTATAAATGTGAGTGAATTCTGGTATTACCTAGAAGAATTTTTAACTATTCAACATAACCTATTATCAGGTCAAGAAAAGTGCTTCACATTTTTTCCTTCCTGGAATTAACATTTATTTAATGAAATTCTACATCATAAAATACCACTTGCATTACTCAGATGTTCAGTCAATGAAATTACTGAATTAATGAAAAAAAATTACCTTCTTATGATCAGGTCACATGAATTCACAAAACTGGAAGTGGTTACATAATACAGCAGAGTTACATAATAATGTATTGAATGATATTATACTTTAAGATGTAATCAGTTTTTAGCTAATAGTCTTGTTTGCTAGCTCAGTCTTCCTTTTGCTTGACTTTTCTTATCTCTTTGGTTCTTCCCCTGTGTTCTACAGTGCACATCTTTCCTTCCTAAACACTTGGCTAGGATTACACAGGCATCAGGTCTGCTGCTTTCTGGCTATCAACCCACAAACAAAAAGGGGAAACACACACATGTACTCAGACACTGACACAGTAAATTACCTCTCCAAAATATTAAACTATGAAGAGACAACACCAGTGTATAAGGATTCTCTACCTTTTGGTTATTAGCATTAAAAAATGATATATAAATATATCTTCAACTAAATCCAGGATTTATACAAATATAGGTGGGTCATTAGGCATTGGATTTCCTAAGGATAATCTAGTCTAAAATATTTCTCCATTGGCAAAAACTCAGATTACTGGACAGGAGCGGATTAAGAAAACATGGGCTCTAATGGCTTGAAGCAAAATTGCCTGTATTATTTACTCGTAAGCTAACAGAGATATGAAAATCAGGCTGGTATATTCCTGACTACCAGATGAAAATAAAACAGCAGGGTGGCTTTGTTTTATTTTATTTTCCTGCCAGACTTAGTATTTGAGTTCTTGATATGTTTTAAGTTTCAGGCCAAAATTATTTAACTGTCCTAAAATTATATAAAATAACGTGTACACCTATTTTCTATAAAATGTTAGATGTACAAAAAGAATTGCTACTCCTTTCTCTTCAATTTATCTATTTAGAAATACTGCTTATAATACCAATCATACCAATAATAATACAAAGAGAGAAAAAGGTAAGTCAGATGTCATGTTTCACCCACACAGTAAGTAGGGAAAAAATAATATTATTATTTATATTATTCCACGCTGGAATATTTAATACTCTAATTTACATTAGAGTATTTAACACTCCAATTCAAAATACAGCATTCAGTTGGTGATAAGTTTGTAAGTTATATAGGTCATTGTATTGCTTTAAAAGCACTGTCTTAGTACACTCGTTGAAGATATTGGATTTTCCTTTGCTTTTATGTACGTCTTGATCATCTAAACTCATAGGGCACAGGAAAATGCTGTATGGTATGGTAGTGCTGGGTAGAAATAAATTGAGAAAGAAATAGGTTCAAATCTCAAATTATCACATATAGTTACTTATTAGCAGCTCAGTTAAAGGTTTAATGACAAGCAAGCTAAATGTAGTGGCTGAAATGAGGATTTAACTTACCTTCAAGATAATTCATTCATAATGTTAATGTCTCTCATTACTATGTGTAGGCAAGTTAACTGTCTTTTCACCTTTTTCTAGGAGGATTTGAAGTCTCTATCCTGATCTTATTAATGATATCAAATCTTCCTAGATCAGGATACATCTAGTTGCTAGATTAAGAGATTACCCTAATAATTTCAATAAGTAGGTGTTGAAGATGGTTTTCTTTCTCCAAAATCAAATGTAATTTTTTTAAATCTGAAAATAGCATTCTGGGTTTCTGGTCAATTTACTGTATTACAAAAAGATTATCAAAGAAGGAATGTCAATAGTATCAGGAGAAAATTCTATAATATTTTTATTGCATAGGAAATGTGGATCCTAAGGAAGGTGGGGGTATCACTCTCTCTGACTCCCTTTGCTCACCCCTCCCCCAACATTTTAATATACCTTAATTTATATTTTNCGTCCCAATCCAGGTAATTTTTAAGTGAGGGAGGGAAAGGCACAATACAGATGTATGTATACATTTTTTACGTTAATAAGAGAGAAATGGGAGTTGGCGTGAATTCACAAAAAGCATTAAGCTCCCAGTCTTTTGTTCTTCAGATTGTGGAGGTGGTAGTTAAATCACCCACCAGCCAGAACCACTTCCTGCTTTCCCTTCCTCTCATCTGAGTCTCTACTTAGTCCCCTTTCATTAGGGGTAGCGAAGTCTACACTTTGAGGTCAATTAGCCCAAAACCGCTAAATCCTAAGAAGATCCTTACTCATTACTTCCACCTTGTTTTTAGTTGTGACTTGCAAACACAATGGTCAGTGCTCACTAGATAGAAGCAAAATAATAAGTTGAAGAATTCTGTGTGTAAAGTCCTTTTAGAAAGGGGCCACATTTAATTAATTTCTGCATCCAAAAATCTTATCAGAGTCTGGCATGTAGTAGGTACTCAACAGTGTTTATGAATGAATATGGGAGTTCATTCAACTGGTTGGTTAAACAAGCTGGTCAGGAAAGGATAACACAGCAAACAGAGAATAACTTCAACACTAGTAAGGACCCCATTAGTTAAGGCAAATAGTGGCAAGAAATTAAAATCCCTTCAAGTATTTATCATCTACATGATGCTTCTTAGATTAGTTTAAATTATCTAACTCTAGTACAACATCTAACATTTGGCTAGTTATTGCCAATATATGAAGCATTTTTACAGACATTATTTCACTTAATGCTTCCACAATTTTGAGGCATATACTGTGGGGGTCTTCAATTTTATAGATGATGATACCAAGGCTCAACAAGGTTCAGGCTAAATCTCTCATTATTTGAATCCCGAATCTGGGGTCATTCTAAAGAATTACATTCTCTGCTTTAAAAAAAAAAAAAGTCTCTTTCTTTCAAGGGCAAGTTTCCACATGCTTTTTTACATCTTCTAAATTAAATCACACAGATTACCACTTTTCCTACAGCAGACTTGCACATATTTGTTGATGCTGATTAACTGAAGCCTGAAAATGTGGAAGAGGTGAGAGAAACAGGGTAGAGACATGGGTTGGTTTTCCTACAACCAAAACTGACTCCTAAAATCCCTAGATCAGATAGCCTTTCATAATATAGCAAAAACAAGCCCCTGCCTCTCACAGAGACTAGAAAGAGAGATGGTGTTGTCAACTTTAATGGAAGAGTTTTCTCCAGATTTAACTCACTATACCATTGGGGAGACCTGAGATAATTGAAGAAATGAAATAAACACTTACCTGCTCATTTCATTTATGTCATAATTTCCCCTGGGTGGTGTCTGTTTTATTGTAATGTCATGGCTCTTGAATTCTAACCTTTGTATTTCAATAGACAATCAGCCGTACTATGAAAAGCCTGTGACCTAATACAAGGAAGTAAATATTTGCTTTGTGAACCACATTCATTGTCTATAATAAAATTATATTTATTGACACAGATATTAAAAAAATCTCAAACACAAAGTTTAAGAAATTCAGAGAGATTTTAGATGTTTATTATTCATGCTAGAATTTCAAGTCTGAGGCATTTATATACTTTGATGAAAAAGCCTGCACATCTAGTAAAGAGGAGAGCAAGAATTCAAATCCAGTTCTATTTGAAACAAGACTTCCTGTTCTACCACAACCACTTTTCCTATAGGGGCCTCCCATTCTATAAATTCCAAGTTCGTTGATTCTGAATTACTGAGGTTTTACTATATTTGAGGAAGTGGCACCAGCAGTAACATAAAAGTTTACGCTTTCTATGTAGTTTCCTATCTAAGGGACTTCACAGATTTTTCAAGCCAACTACTCAAGCTTTTGAAACCAAATTTGTCAAAAGTCATAGAATTTAAAAAGTCAAAACCAGGAGCTTAGAAGAGCACTGAGTCTCGTGAAACATTCCAGGTAGAGAACTCATTAAGAGACTAGATTAGATTCTCACCTTTTAAATATTTAAATGTTACCTCCAGCTGAAAATCTGAGATAAGATTCCAATCGGAAATGGTATTATAACTCAACTTAATTGATTTCATTCTGATGAGAAACTTCAATTAATGCTCTGTAGGACTTCCAGCTACTATTTTTTTTTTTTTTATTTCTAGGAGAGAGAGAGAGACAGCGTGAGCAGGGGAGGGTTAGAGAGAGAGGGCGACCCAGACTCTGAAACAGGCTGGCAGTCAGCACAGAGCCTGACGTGGGACTCGAACCCACGAACCGCGAGATCATGACCTAAGCGAAAGTCGGCGCTTAAACGACTAACCCACCCAGGCGCCCCAGCTACTCTTATATTACCCTTCCATTTCCTTTATCTTGGGAAAACTCAAAAGTTCTGCAGCATTGGCAACTGACAGAAACAATCCATGAAAACCCAAGAACTCATCTTATAGTAAGGTGTGAGTTTGTGTGTGTGTGTGTGTGTGTGTGTCCAAACAGAAAAACAGCAGACTCTAACTATTAAGGGACTCTGGGCTTCTGAAAGGGACTGTACACTTTGGAAAGCCCAGGTTCTGTGGCAGGTGACAGTATGTTAGGGACGCCACAGCAGCCCAAATCCTGTGGCTGATCCATGTCCAGATTTTGGTGATGTCTGCTCCACTCCCGCTGAGTTGGAGTCTGGTTCAGCCACCACCATCTCAGTAGTCTTTGCCAAAAGTCCTCTCGGTCACTAAGCACTTCCTTTCTTTGTATGCTTCTGCCATATTTAAGAATTAACATTAGCACTCAAATAAATAAGAAAAATGTACCCGAATGCCAATAGAAAAATGGGCAAAAGACTTGAACAAGCTATCCTTAATGACCACAAAAAAAACTGCTTTCTTTTTGACGTCAAAAAAGTCATTAGCATAATAATTAGTAACAAAAGAAATAAAAGTTTAAAAAGTATCATTTATCAAGTTAGCAAAGAGTTTTCAAAAGATGATAGTATGTTGGTAATAGTATGCTGTTACTCTAAGCATCAAGTCTAGAAAATAAAAAAAAAAATGTTACACCTATATGGAAACAAAACCCAGGCCTAAGGATGTACATCAGCTACAACAGTAAAATATGGGAAATAACATAAAAACCTAAAAATAAAACAATGACTAAATAAAGAATCCATAAGTTGAATTATTTCACAGTCACTAAACTGTATTAAAAATACCACTTTGTTAAAAAAAAATACCAGTTTTAATTTCCTGGGAAACACCAACAAAGTAAAATTAATTTTTTTTAAAAAGTATGAAGTTCTACAATATGATTCTGAGTCTTTAAAAAATAGTACTTATTGTGCATAGTGGTAAACTACTCTGTATTTTCTTTTTTTTTTTTTTAATATTTATTTATATTGGGGAGAGAGAGAGACAGAGACAGAGACAGAGAGAGAGAGACAGAAAGCTCTGAAAAGGTGGAAAGGGGGCAGAGAGAGAGACACACACAGAATCGGAAGCAGGCTCCAGGTTCCGAGCTGTCAGCCCAGAACCTGAAGCAGGGCTTGAACTCACAGAGATGAGATCGTGACCTAAGCCGAAGTCAGACACTCAACCAACTGAGCCACCCAGGCACCCCTACTCTGTATTTTCAACAGCAATTCTTTAGCCATTGGGATAATTTTAAGTTCTTAGTACATGCCAGGCACACATTCAGCACCTTATCTACACTGCATTACATTTATGCTTACAAAAATCCCAGGAGGTGGGTTTTATCCCGGGTGTATATCTGAGGAAATCGAACAGGTAAGTAACTTCACCACAATGACAAAGCTCTTAGGTGGAGAAACCAGGACATAAACTAAGGTCAGCCTGACCCAAAGCTCCTGCTCATCACATCTATGTTTGCCCACAGGTAATTTTAATTTTCTTTTTCACATATTTTTATGCGCTCTAGGGGATCTAAAATAAGCATATGCTGCTTTTATAATCTGAAGGCAAATCAATAATATAAATGTTGTAAAAAGATGCAGATTCCCAAAGTGACGATTCTAAAACTTGCTTCCTCCAAAGAGGTAGGACCATGAACAGGATCTTTAGGAACTCAAACTGATATACTTGGTAATGAGCATGAGCACTCCTTTTAATAAAGGTAATCCCAATGACTTTTGTGAGCCATCTCAATTCTGCAAAATTTATTCATTTAAGAAATACTTGTCTAAGATCTACCTTTTGCCAGGTATTGTGCTAGATGTTGGCACATAAGCAGGAAGCCCAAACTAAAGGGCTTTCTTTGGATATTGGGAACGTCTTTGGGGGATAAGTAGAGATGGGAAGGGATAGGGAAGGTGGCGAGACTGTCAATTTAAAACCGAAAATCCTGGCTATGTACATCTAAGGTATGTTTTTTTAAAATCTTTCCATAAAAACTGCTAGGATTTCTGAGGCTCTATGACACCCCCCTGTAAACGTCACACAATGAGAAGGCTCTACAATGCATCCATACTTTTACTCTAATTATACTAGTCAGATGAACTAAAATGCTTTTACCATCACCTAGTATTATTCTCATCCACAGGCTATACACTGGTCCTTACAGTTGCCCTTCTGGGTGGCACAGTATTTTCTTTGTTAAGGAAGCAGAGATAGACCATCAGAAAAAGGATTCTTAGCACAAATGCAGTTGGATGGATTTCCATCCTTCTTGGCTCCATACCTCTTTGTCCATGCCCACCTTCCATTTTTCCAGAAAAGCCCATGTCTTTCAGCAAATAGACTTCTAATGTGAAGGCCACTGTCTCTACAGCTGTAGATTAACCAGTAAATGCTTTCCTACCTTTTAATTTATGAGTCAATCAGAATTATTATTGACATACTTAGATCATTTCCTTTTATTTGGCTGTTATAATAAGATCAAACAAGTAAGAATACATATACTTAAGTATATATATTTATTTATTATATACTTATTTATTTAAATATATATTTATATTTGTTTATTTACATATATAAATATATTTTATCTATATCTATATCTAATCTCCTAGTCTACAAAGCCCCAGGCCCTAGTGGTAGGAAATGTTAAGGAATGTTATTAAGCAAAAGTATAAGGGGGAAGTCCATAGGAATGACAGTAACTTAGACTTTGAACACTGAGTTCAAATAAATTTGGACCCCATAGGAAGATCCCTAAAAGCAAAGAGATACCTCTTTGAGAAGGAAGGCTAGGATGCCTTAGAATTGAACACAGAAAGCAAATTAAATCTCCTTGTTAATTCTCTTCCATGGGGATTAAACACCAAGGAATCACCAAGAAACCAGAGCAAAAAAGGTCTAAATTGGTACAATAGATTCCTTATGCTGTTCATAAATTAGGTGATTCTCTTAAGCTTTCAGACTACAAATTTAGGAGGAAGGATGAGTGCCCATAGTTCTGAGATCAGGTGTCACTGCCATGGAGATTCACTTTATTTAATACATGATACCATCCAATCTTTTCACAATAATAAGCACTTGTTTTATCATCTCCACAAATCGTAAACTACCTTCCCATGGTTTCTCTAACTACAGTTTTTCAAGATGATAAAAACAATGAGTAAATCTACTCTCCAGTAATTACTGTTTTAGTTCATGCTAACAGAAGAAATGGCTTAATAACAGCAACTTAACTGACGGAAGTCAAACTGCTCATTCATTTAAGCGGAGTACAAATCATCTTTGTGTTAGATATCAGTGCTATAATGTATATTTCATGGATACCTGCTATTATTACTTAAAGAGACTTTAGAAACAAACACAATTTGTACAGTATCAGTTTTCGAAATTATTTAATACCCATAATGTCTAGGAGCCATGAGACCAGGAGGAAAGCATTATTTTCCACTTCAACTGTAAAAATTGTTTCTCATTTCTCCAATTAAATGATTTCGGAAGGATGCATTCCCCGGAAAACCGGCATGTATGAACGCCGGAAATGCAGATGATATTCAGTCTCAGAAGTGTTTATTCTAAACGGGAACCAAACTATTATATTTTTCTCTATTATTTATAATAGCCTTCCCATGATGGAAATAATCTCCCTGTAAAACAATCCAAAAAGAAATTTAAAAAAACAAAAACAAACAAACTATGGGAAGGTTGCAAAGTTCTCTAGACAAACCTTTCTAGAGACTTTTAAAGAAGGAGGCATTTTTCGAAGGGTCGGGGAGGTTTAGGAAAACTCTGCCAGGAGCCAGGGTGAGTCTCCCCGGAGCGGCTAAGATTGTCCCAGGCGAGCAGCGCCCCGGGGTCCGGACGTTGGCCGAGGACGCAGGGCGGGTCCCCGCACCTCGGGCACCTTTTGGGCCAGGCGACCCGGCTCAGTCTCCAGGAGCCCGGCGACTCCCGAGGCTGGCGCGGGCTGCCCGGGACGCGCTGCCCACAGCCTCCCGCTCCCGAGGGGCATCTCCCTTCCTCGGCTTCCGAGGTCGGCTCTGTCCCTCCGCCATCCCCCAGCCCTCCGACATTTTTCCCGGAGACCCGCAGGCTGGGAGAAGGGGAAACGGCCGCGCGTCTGCATGCAGTCTCTGCCGCAGCACCAGAAAGCAGAGGAGGACCGAGGCTAGCGAGGAGGGAGCTACGAAACTGTGATTCCATCGATAACACAGTCACCATCACCCCCAGCAGGGGAGGCTCGGATACACCCACCCGGACGGAGGCTAAGGGGGCGGGTGGGCGTTCCTCCTCCCGGTGCCCTCGGTGCCTGTGAAATCTACCCTAAACCATGCACACAAGAACTCCCTTTGCTACGACTAACGGGAGGGGAGGAACAAAAGAGACCCCCACCCCCTACACACACACACACACACACANCGCGGACCTGGGCTCGGAGAGGCTCAGCCTCCCGGGCTCCTTCAACTTCACGTCCGCCCGCAGCCCGCGTTGTTTCTCGTGCGCCCTGGGAGACCGCTGGAAACCAGAAGCGTGTCTTTAATGGGGGGCTGGGGGGGGGGAAGCTCTGCAGCGGTAGGGTCCCAGGGGAAGCAGTCCCTGCGGAAAGGTTCGAGAAAGTGTAGGGTTAAGCAAGTTTTGCTCACCAAAGCACTGGACTGTATGAAGACTTCTTTATTGCCATCGGCACCCAGAAATCTGACCCTTCTGTCTTTAAGAATGATTTCAGATCTGGTCTGGGGCATAGAGTCTGTGTCAGGCGCCTGGACCACTGAGGCCGGAGTTTTGAATGAGAAAAGGCGGTGGCAAGGCAAGAGTCGTGAATTACTAACAGCAGTGTGGATGCTAGGGGCTTGGAGCATCCTTTGGGGACAGTTAGGTACTATCAGGTCTGATCACTGTTCCTTCGCAAGCGGAGCCCAGCTTGGTAGTGAAGACGCTTTGGATGCTTCATGCATCATGAGCGCTAGATTGCATCTCTGATGATTAAACTGAAGTGTTTGTGAGGGTGAATTAGGGAAGCGGGTGTCTCTCTTGAGATGTCACATCTGTGGGAAGAGGAGTGAGTTCCTGGCTGGAATGATTAGGCTTTTTTCGTATACCTACTTAAAACTGATTACTTGTAAATATATATGATTTCCCATTGCTTGTGTGCTCCTACATTCTAACAGTGTTGTGGTTGTTTCAAGCTCCCACACTGCACACCCTCCTGACCTCCTCCCTCCTCCCTCCTCACCTCTACTGAGTTAAATGGGTCTCAGGGTTGGTTTGCTCCAGGGCCTCCTTTCTCTAGCTACATCACGGCTTTGAGTATGAGTGCTCTTCAAAGTGTATACCCTGGCCGGGTGATGGTCCCAAATTGTTCCTTACCGGTCTGTAGTGAGAGAGAGAAGCACAGATATAAAGAGGAACATTTAGAAACTTGCACAACAATTTGACATTGCCTTGGCATCCAAGCATGTTAGTCCGTTGTACTTTTGTGTTTGCTTATATTTGTAAAGCAATTCGTTTTTGTTGAGTTTTACAAAAGTATTGGTCCACGATGGAAAAAAAAAAAAGTTTTTTCAAAGCAAAAGTTAAAAAAAAACACTGTCATGCTTTGAGCAGCCCCAAATCCCATGTCACTCCCAGATTTGTATCTTCAGTCCTGATTTTGTGGAACTCTTTTATGTTCTTAACTACCTTCATGGCTCCATTTGAAGAACAATTACACTAGTTAATAGTTATTGAGCCATTACTGTGTGTTAAGTTCTGATCTAAATGTTTTACATATGTTTCTTATTTTCTCTACAAGGTAGATGCTATTATTATGTTTAACAGACATTCTAGAAGCAGAACTCCAGCATCCACCCCCTCCAAACCTGTTCCTCTCCAAATTGTTTCACCTAGTTACTCTAGTCAAAAAGTAAGAAGTTATCTTTGTTTTGTCTCTTTTACCCCACATCTAATTAATTAGCGAGTCACCTTGTCATGACCTCCAAAATATATCTCTAATTCATCCACATCTCTCTCTCTCTCTTTATTGCCTTAACCATGATCCAAGCTTCTCTCATCCCTCCCAGGAACTACCCCAAAAGCCACCAATTAGTTTCTCCTCCACAACTCCAAGACAACACATTCTCTAAACAACAGATGAGCAATCTTTTAAAAACATAATCCCATTGGGGCGCCTGGGTGGCTTAGTTGGTTAAGCGTCCGACTTTCGCTTAGGTCATGATCTCGTGGCTCATGGGTTCGAGGCCCGCGTCGGGCTCTGTACTGATTGCCAGCTCGGAGCCTGGAGCCTATTTCAGAGTCTGTGTCTCCCTCTCTCTGACCCTTCCCTGCTCATGCTGTCTCTCTCTCTCTCTCTCTCTCTCTCCTAGAAATAAATAAAAATATTAAAAAAAAACCATAATCCCATCATGCCATGCTTCTGCTTAAAACTCTCCAATGAGTTTTCATTGTGCTTTAAATACAATGTCTAATCCTTACCACTTCCGAGAAGGTTTTATGTAACCTTGTCCCAGCCTAGTTCTCCCAGACTGTGCTCCCATACATCACAGCTATGTGTGGTGTGGCCACATCAGCCTTTTCTTTTACTTTCTTGAGTAAGTTTCACTTATAGTACTTGCCGTTCTTTCTCCCTGAAGTCCTCTGCCCCCAATTCTTTAGAGTAGGCTCCTTAATATCCTATAGGTCTCTGTTCAGGTGTCACCTACTCAGGCTCTCCCTAGCCACCCAATGTAATCTTCCCCACAGTTCTTCTCTCTTGCATCTTCTTGCTTTATTTTCTTCCAAATACTTTTCATTATCTGAGTCAGCTTGCATTTGTTTACTTGTTTATTATCTCCTTCTCCCCCCTCTACAATAATGTACCTCAAGAGCTTTGCCTACACTTTTCACTGTTTTATCTCTAATGCCCAGGACAAGATTTGGCACATTGCATATGGTCCGGATTTAGCGGATGGATTAATGATTGAATGAATAAATAACACATTTAGAAGAAAACATTATTTTTTCTGATGCTCCTTCTTCTTGGATCCTCACTGCTGCGTATGAGAATCTGTTGTTTTCCCAGAAGTGCACAGAAATTCTACCTCATTTCCTCTGCCCACTCTACCAAAGATCGCTCCTTGCAATGTCGCACATTTAAACTAGATGCCAGAGTAGTGTTCCCAGAACCAACTTTATTAACAAGCTCAGTCAGAGAGAGAGAGATCTTTTACTTCCATGAACTAAAATGTAATAATGGCTGTTTGGGCATTTTTTACATCTGGGACAAGCTGGCTATTCTGTCAGTAATTGACTTCCTGAAGTCAAATGTAACTTCTTGGTGACTTTCTTTCACAGTTGCAATTTGTTGTGTAATCCTTTATGCATTAGCCAGAATCTTCAATGACGGTGATTTAGAAACTGGATATGTTGCCTACGCTCTGAGTGTTGAAGAGACGGTGGAAGTGACCACAGCTTTAGTGACCTTCACCTCATAGAGTCTGACCGCTTGCAATCTATGTGTGTATCTGGGTCTCAGGAAATACCTGCAACACCAATGCATCAAATAATGACTAGGAGAAGAATTCAATTCAATAAACTTTGCTAATGTCTACTATATGCCTGGTCTTATGTCTTCAAGTCTTTTTGCAAAAAATGTAAATGTTACATAAAATTATTATACATGAGTCAGAAATTGATTTCAGTTTATTTTAGCCATGGGGATGCCTTCTCTTTGTGCAGAATCTCAGAGCTCCTTGAGCTTATCATTATCAAGCAGCTGTGTGGTAACTATGAAAAGCACTGTTTGATCATGATCATTTCCATACCATTAGGAATGCATTTTTCAAGTAGAATCTGGATACAGCAGCAGATTTGGAGACAGGAGATTTGCAAGCAAGATATTTGCAGACAGAAGATATTGGAAAAGGACAGAGCATCAAAATGTTTACAGCACATTTATTCATAATTAGGGGTATTTGTCATCATTAGGAGAGTTGAAATATACCTCAGTGAGTTTGATAACCTTAGAAGGTTATTTCAGGATGAAATTATGTAGCATCTTTACATTTCATTCTCTCTTTTCCAACATGCTCATTTATTTAAAATCAACTGTTATACCTTTGAAAAACAGATGGATAAGGAAGAAATTTACTTGGATCTAGGAAACTCTGACTGGTCCATCTAGGCAAACTTCTCCAGAGTAGAGCCAGAAAGATAGGTAAAATATGACAACTTAAACACATTTTTTTTTCTTTTTTGTATACAGAACTTATCATCTTTCTCCAACTGGTTCTCATGAAACCTCATGAGATAAGTTCTCAGGGAACTTATTTAGTTGAAAACAGGCTGATTCCCAAATATATAAGATGAGATATATTTACAGTTTTACATTTCATATGTACTTTATATAAATCATGAGTTATGAAAGTTTCTTCAATTGTTTAACTTACCAGAATTAAACTTTTTAAAAATGTTTTATTTATTTCTGAGAGAGAGAGAGAGAGAGAGAGAGGGACAGCGTGAGCAGGGGAGGGTCAGAGAGAGAGAGGGCGACACAGAATCTGAAACAGGCTCCAGGCTCTGAGCTGTCAGCACAGAGCCCGAAGTGGGGCTCGAACCCATGAACCAAGAGATCATGACCTGAGCCAAAGTCAGATGCTTAACTGACTGAGCCACCCAGGTGCCCCATTACCAGAATTAAACTTAAAAGGCTCAATACTATTCTGTTAGAATGACATTAGTGCATTTATACCTCAATCTAATTGGATGGGTTCATGCAAGCAGCTATAAAGACCATCATGTGATTTTGTTATCAGTTATGCTCAGTTTTGTATATCATAAATTCTCTCAACATAGAGTTGAGTGTCAGTCACACAAAGTACTTTACAAAGTGCTCATTTGATGGGCCCTGCATATTCACATTGTTTGATTCAACAGATCTCTCATATAATATTGGACAATACTACTCTGCTCCTACATGGAAAAATAACAAAATGTTTATTTCACCAGAGAACACGACAATGTTCGATTATCACAGTCAGATTCTTTGTGGATGGAGAAAAATTGCAGAATTTAGTGGTCTATGTTATATTATCTTGAGACTTTTGAAGGTTTCTAAGTGATAGTAGCTGGTTTGTGGAACAGACTTTTGCTTTGTCAGATCTACCTGCAGGGTTTGATGAAAGTAATGGGGAGAGGGGCAGTAGTCTGATTTCACAGTAGTTTCTCACATCTTTACTATGTTCTGGTTTATGTCAGAGCAAGTTCAGAGATGCATAAAGTTAATGAAGATCCTTGTGTATATGCATATTGCGTATATGATCTAGAAGGGCCCAGGTGACTAACTTTTGAGATCCATATTGCAAGATACTTAAGTTGCAAATCAGAAATCTACACTCACATTGTCAAAGTTTTGCTAAAAGCTCTGTGGTTTCTTGATTTCCTGTGAACTAGTTTCACAATGTGACTATGTTAAAGCAGTATACACACGTCTTTCATAGCCTCACCTAAGTCTTCACGTTTGAATTTAAGCAGAATTTACCTAAAACTGTGCATGATTGCCCATTTAGTCCCATCCATCTATTAATTCATTCACCCACTCACTCAAAAGGCTCTTAGGAAATGTCTATCCTGGCATTGTGGGAAATAGAAATACAGTGAAAAATAATATTCGTACCCTTGACATGAATTTATAATCCAAGTGAGGTAGGCTTTACATACATGAAGGAACCAGAAGAAATCAACGAGGACACTTGAGATAATGTGGTATTATTATTTTTTTTTCTTTCCAGGAGGTAGGGCAGAGAATGATGAAAGAGGAAATTGTTTGTTTTATAATCAGAACTCTCAACTGCACAGCGCAGAAACTGCAAATGATCAAAGTGGCCCATTGAAGTACACACCGAGAACTTTCTTTTGTATTACATGGAACTAATTTTGAATGGCTTTGCAGATTTGAAATAGGAATTCAAGGAAGGAGGGATTTAAATATAATATTCAAATAGGAAGTTACTTGTTAAACTTTCAGTTGAAAGCCACTTAGAAAATACTAAGCACCTTCAAGGCATTGCGCAGGGCTCTTGGAAGATTGCAAAATGAGTCAGATCATAAGGAATAAAGTAGTGAGTTGTGTAGAGTCCAGAGTGATCATGCTCAGCTCAGTGGTTATAGCTGACTACGCCTCTCAGGAAATCTGTAAAAAATGAGAGCCATTTGTGTATATATATATGCTGAGATGTGTGGAAAGAAATTTGGGTTAGAAATCACAATATGGCAGCATGATTGTGTGTTGTTTCAGATAACAGGATATGTATGGGAAAACTTGATTAGCATGACTTACTTACATAAACGTATTAAGTTTTAAATATAGATTGAGGCTACATTGTGGTGGCGGAGGGGTAGAATCTTGGGTATGGTAGACTGGTTTCATCTCCAACTTAATCACTTGCTACTAGTGTGTTGCACAGGATTCCGAGGCCAAATCTGAGATTAAGCAAGAAAGATGATTGTGATTTTCAACACTGTCTGCTATGCTGTTGTTAGATTTGTCTAGTATTTGAAACCTCTATTCTAGTTAATATGGAGTCAAATGATTTTGAAAAAGGGGAGTTGTAGATAGTCAGGATAATAGTTCTTGAAGAACCCTCAAACCATTACTTTTTCTCCAAAATTGGTATTCTGAGAACAATGAATTCACTTGGTCAATAAGCTGGGATAATGGAAATTGATCTGTAAATTTCTTCCTTGGGATTTGATAAACACACTGGCATGTTAAAGGCTCTGGGATTTGATAAACACACTGGCATGTTAAAGGCTCTGAAAAGCTCCTTGATTACCAAAGGCCAGAATGGTTTACTAAACACATGAGAATGTTCTCTTTCTTTTTCACACACACGCCCCCACACATGTTATTTCCATACATCCACACATACATGTGGTATCAAGAGTCTCAGTTTTATTGATTCTGTGATCTAAAATTTAAACAAAGTTAACTTTAATTTAGTTTTATTTCTAGTTAGTCATAAAGTCTTAATCAGAATCTTTTCCACACATAAATGTACCTAACTTCTTCTTCTTTTTTTTTTTTTAATCATTTGGCCAATATATACTGGACATCTATGATGTGGCTGTGTGGTAGGCTCTGTTCCAGGCACTGCAGATACAGCAAGAGACAAAATGAACAAAAATCGCTACCCATTTGGGGCCTGTCTTCTAGCGATGGAGACAAACATCGAAGTAAATAAGTAAAATATATAGTAAATTAGATCATTATAGGGGCTAAGGGGAAAAACTAAGTTAGGAAAAGAGGATAGTGCGTGTGCTTGTGAGCTGGAGGGGGTTTGGAAATTACATAGGGGGTAGGAAAGAAGGCCTCACTGAGGTGAGTCAACCTGTAAAGGAAGCAAGAGATTGAGTTAGTGGCTTTCTGGAGAAAGAACATTCCAGCAGAAGAAACAGCTAGTGCAAAGGCCCTTAGGTGAGAACATGCCATGTGAACAAATGGACAGAGATGAACAAATGGAGGAGGTAAGGGAGAGAAGATGTTGTAAGAGATGATGTAAGGGAGAGAAGAGAAGGTACTCATGCGCTGCCTTGTAGCTGAGGACATTGGTGTGTCCCCTGGGTGAGCTGGAGAGCCACTGGAAGGCTTTGCACAGACTGCCGTGGAAAATAAACTACGGTCTTTGAGAAGATTATTTGCAATGATTGTAAAGAACTGCTGAAGATCGATAAGAAAAAGACAACAACCACATAGGACCACTGTGATGACGAACCTTGAGGATACACCGAGTGGGGGCGAAACAGAAGCCAGGAGTGGGGGTTAGGAGGTTAATGCAGTTAGCCCGGAGGAAGGATGACGAGGGTCCAGAGCAGAGTCGCAGCAGTGAGAGTATGAACGAGTAGGAAGATGCTTGATACATTTTCAAAGTAGAGTTTACAGGATTTGCTGACTGTTTGGATGTGTGGTATAAAGGAATTTGAGAAGTCTAGGATGACTCCACTGGTTTTGGCCTGATCGCAGAAACTCTCCTTTAATATGATGTGCTTGACTTCCTGCTTCCAGAGCCATCATAGCCCCACAGCTGAGACTAATAAATTACTATAAACAGACTTAACCAATAGTTTGCGCAGGGCCTCTTGGTCCAAAAAAACAAGAGGGATTCCAGAAAGGGGCAGTGCAGAGAGATCTACCAGCCTCTTACCCTAGTGCAGCTCTGACCTTGAATCCTGACCCCAGGCTTCAAATCTCCTCTTTTGGTTTTGTTCTCTTTGTCTCTGGATGGGCCCTTTTGTCATCACTCAAGTACTTGCTACCTGATACCTACTTCCCAAATCTTTGATGCTACATACCTGTCTGGTTTTCCATCTATTTCCTGCCGAATCCATTGACAACAGAAATCTGACCTTGGCCATGGTTTGGACCTCTCTAATGCTAACAATTCGCCATCTTGGCCTGGCCCTTTGCTTGTTACCTGCTGTCATCATCCTCTAGAGCTCTGTGGCTTTTCCCACATGTTCGATTCTTTCCAGCTCCTAAGATAATTCATTCATTTAAAGACTCCTTCATTCCTATCTGCATTAATGCATTCAAATGAACACTTCCTGAGTGCTAATTTTGAGTCATCTATCTGAGACTGTAGATAAAAGGTGAATAATATGTAGACTGTATTCTCTGTGTCCTAGAGAAGCTCCTAGAATCTTGAAGGACATGGGCTAATGAGGGAGACAGACATGGAAACAGTATTTACAGTGAATTGTGATAATTGCTCTCAATCTCTAATCATCTCTTCAAAATGGAGGCATTTTACGGTTCTACAAAAAGCATGGTACAGTGTGTTACAGGCTGGAAGTGGAATGAATCTGATCGAGGTTGGAGTTACTGTTCTCCCACTCACTAGCTGAGTGACATTGGCAAGTGAATTTACCTCTGATACTTCAGTTTCTTCATCTTTGAAATGGGAATAATAACTCGATGTCTTATAAGGTTGTTGTGAGGATTACATAAGATATTCATCTAAAGTGCTTTATCATTGCTGCTGACACATACCAAGGCATAATGTTTTAGCACGTCTTCATTTTCTTCTCTTCCTCCCCCTTCCTCCCTGGCAGTCTAAGTGGGTGCACAGGAGGAGAATCCTTGGCATGAGGGGGAAACTTTTCTGATCCCAGGGGCCAGGGTTAGAGTCCAGGGCTCTCAGAGCACCCTGCATTGATTTGAGTCAGAGCATTGCTTACTAACTGCTTATGTATTGGATCATCGCTCCCAAAAGGATTGCGTCTTGTGGGCAGGGACTTTGTCTGCTCACCCCGCAGCCCTAGTATCTGACACAGTGCTGTGTAGGAAGAAGTGCCCAATAAATATTAAAAAATTTTTTAAAATGACAAGGCTTCCCAGTGGTGGTGCCTCTTAAATGAAACTTGAAAGGAGGAATTTGTTACATGAAGGAGGAATAAGATGGTTTCCAGTATTCAGGAAAGTGTGAGCCATGTGCTGAGGTGGAAGACCTTTAATGTAGTCAGGAAGCCTCAGGTGTGCTAGAGTCATCTGTCTGCTTATCTCTGCACCTCATGAGCTCTTGAATTCTGAAAGGTAGGCAGGAAATAGATTAAAAAGGCACCTATGTGTATAACTGAAGAGTTCAAACCTTTCTCTGGGATGCAGAGCACAGAGCGCTATGAGATAGAGCACTTGAGGCTTTTCAGAATCTGGTCCTTACGTCTCTCCCCCCGCCCCCCCTTTTCAGACTTCCCTCCTTGACTAACAGTTTATGCTTCAGCAGCCCCAAAATGTTTGCCCCCACCGCTCCCTCACCGCTCCAACATCACATGCTTCTGTTTCTTACTTTCTTTGCTTAAGCTGTGTCCCTGCCTAGAATGTTCCCATCCCCTCTTATTACCAAAACCCTCACTGGGCCCCGGTCTCCTAACTATTATTCATGCTGTAGCCCCAGAGTCACCATCTCCAGAGAGTCTTCTGGATTGCAGGATTCTTACCCAGTCATTAAAGTTCACATGCAACAAGTTCACATCCAATGGGTGTGAAGCACTCTGTTCACTTTGTATCTATAATTTGATTTAATCCTTACAAGAACCCTATAAAATAGGTACTGTTATCCTTTTTTTAAGTTGAGCAAATGGATATACTTTCTTATTTGCGGCTTATTTTACATTTTGTAGATGAGCACACTAAGGCTTAAATGATCTAAGGTTAAAGACTGGCTGAGATACGACACCTAATGTAAGGGTTACAATCCCCCCACTCTGAACTTGAACATTACACTTCATTGCTTAGACATGGCCCTGTGACCCTTCCTTGTCTATGTAGCCCTTTTTGTTTTTCAGGGTTTTTTTTAGCAGTATCAATCTGATAGAATATTAAGTTACACAGTTTTCATTTTTTAGTTACAGTGTGAAACCTTTCTGTGTCAAATCTCTTTTTCCCATTCCTTGATGATATCTTGGGCAGATTCCATAATTATTTGGTCCCTTTCCATGATTAAACTCACTCCAGCCCACTTTAAAATTTTAATTTATTTTTTTCAAAAGTCTTTTTCTTTCCATTGCAGGACAGGCTCTTGGCACAAGGGGCTTGGAATGAAGATTGGGCACACTCCTTTACTCCCTCCCCCACCTCCTCTAGCCAGGCCCCAGCTCCACTGGGTCAGAGGGAGCCAGGGAGGAGAGATGTAGAGAAAAGGGCAAATCTCTCTTTATTTAACTGGTTTTGGCCACAGTTCTCTCCTCGTTGGCTGTTTGTGCTTTGGAAACAGACACTAATGGACTGGCGTTTTCATTTGTATGGCGCGTGTCCAGATGCTGGCTGTTGGTGAGCGCACGCATGCACGGGTTCTTAGCGGGGCTGTGCAGGGACTCCCACTGATCACCCCTTACACCTGAGGTCCAGCTGCCACCCCAACACTGTGGTCACACTGCTTTCTGTCACTGGCGGTATTGCCACAGACTCTTGTTGCTAAAGTCTTCTCACTAAGTGGGCAGCCCTCTTGGCTGGGACTTCAGCAAGTTGGCTCGAACACAGGTCAGATTTCATGATATCCACACAAGTATGAGAAAGTCACACAACCTTGCTATCCCAGAGGGTAGAAAGTGCAGGAGACTATCCTGACACCCATATCTCTCTGTCCTGCCATGCATTCATCCTTCATCCATCCATCCATCCATGACACTGATGAGTAAATCCACAACCCAAATGGATGTCTATTCAGGGTACTGAAGGAGATGCTCCTTTTATAGCAAGCATCCCTGGTCTATTGCTTTTGTCTTAAAAATATTTTATATATAAAATGTATCTTTCATAATGAAGAATGTATGTACAATTTAATAAACACTAATAAAAAGTAACAACCAGGTATTTATCATTTTGAGAATGAAAACATTTCCCAGTACCTAAGAAGTCCCTGAGTATACTCTGACTCTGGATTTTGTATGAATGTATTCTTATACATTAAAAAACAGAATTTTAGGGGCGCCTGGGTGGCTTAGTCGGTTAAGCGTCCGACTTTCGCTTAGGTCATGATCTTGCGGTTCGTGGGTTCGAGCCCCGCGTCGGGCTCTGTGCTGACTGCCAGCTCAGAGCCTGGAGCCTGTTTCAGTCTGTGACTCCCTCTCTCTCTGACCCTCCCCTGCTCACGCTGTCTCTCTCTCTCTCTCTCTCCTAGAAATAAATAAAACATTTAAAAAAAATAAAATAAAATAAAAAACAGAATTTTAGTACATGCATATTGGATTCATTTTCCATTACTGACAATAAATTACCACGATCTTGTGGCTTAAAACAATACAAATGAATTATTCTTACAGTTCTGTGGGTTTGGAGTCTAATGTGGGTCTCATTGGGTTATAAAATCAAGGTGTTGACAGGGCTGCATTCCTTTCTAGATGCTCTCAGGGAGAACACATTTCTTGTGTTCTCTCATTTTCAGAGGCCACTCACATTCCTTGGCTCATGGTCTTCCATTTTTAAAGCCAGCAATGCTGCATCTCTTTGACCCTTCTTTTTTATTTTCTTTAAATCTTTATTTACTTATTCTGATAGAGTGAGCAAAGGAGGGGCAGAGAGGGAGGGAAAGACAGGATCCCATGCAGGCTTTGCACTATAAGCCCAGAGCCCAACATGGGGCTTGAACCCACTAACAGAGAGATCATGACCTGAGCTAAAATCAAGAGTCAGATGCTTAACTTAATGAGCCACCCAGCACTTCAGCCCACCTACCCCCCCCCATCTCTGACCCTTCTTTTTTAGTCACCCTTTGTCTTCTAAGTGACTTTGTCAGTTTCCCTCTGGTCATAGCTGGAAGAGATTCTACCTTTAAGGATCCTTGTAATTACATTGGACCTACCTGGATAATCTTTCCATCTTAAGGTCCATAATAACATTCTCAAAGTTGTGTGTGTTTGCCCTGTGAGGTAACATATTCACAGGGGCTGAGGATTACAATGTGGACATCTTTGGAGGGGCATTATTCTACCTAACATATATATGTATTGCTAAAAATATTTTCTATACTTTTGCTTGCTTTCACATTTTACATAAACAAAATTAAATAGTATGTATTCTCTTTGGTATGTATTCTTTTTGCGACTTGCTTTCTTCACTTACTATTAGACTTGGGCTTTATCCATATTGATGCATGAGTTCTATTTATTTTTATCACTACCACATAATCTATTGTATGAATATACTATACCATGATATAATGAATATATGTACCATTTATATAACTGTTCACAATTAATAGACGTTTCAGTCACTGGAAGTTTTGGGTTATTAAGAATACTGGGGCGCCTGGGTGGCTTAGTCGGTTAAGCATCCAACTTTCACTTAGGTCATGATCTCGCGGTTCGTGGGTTCGAGCCCTGCGTTGGGCTCTGTGCTGACTGCCAGCTCAGAGCCTGGAGCCTGTTTCAGTCTGTGACTCCCTCTCTCTCTGACCCTCCCCTGCTCACGCTGTCTCTCTCTCTCTCCTAGAAATAAAAATATTTTTAAAAAAAAGAATATTGCTCATATGAATATTGTTATCAGTGATGCCCCTGATTATTATGTTACCCATCTTTTCTCTTTGAGTTCTTCTAAGCCCTTCTTGTTTTTGTTTTCCTGCAGTTTCACTACAATGTTGGTATTGATTTCTTTTTATTTACATGCTTGGAATTTGTTGGATTCATGAAGCTGAGAAAGGCTGAGAACAGTTATCTGAATTATTTCCTCCAAAAAGTTAGGGAAAGAAAACCCAACAAGATAATCTGAAGTTAAGCAGAGGAAGAAATTACTAAAGGTGTAAGCAGAATGAATTTGAGCCAGAATAAATAAAACGGTAAAACAGGTCAATTAAAAGTTGATAAAACCAACGAAACATCAGTAAAATTAATAAATAAATATAAATAAAGTGCAAATGTTCAAAATAAGGAGTAACAAGGAGAAAATAACTATCAAAACAGAAGGAAACTGTAAAATCACAAAAGATTAACTTCTGCTATTCTTTCTTTAACTTTTCCTCCCTTCATTTTTTCTCAAGTCTCTTGGAATTTCAATTTCCTGTATGTAAAATTAGTGAACATTGTTTACATTTTCTATTTAGTTTCTTTGATTCTTTTGTTTCCTCTATCATTATTCTGGATAATTTATGTCAGTTAACCTGTCTGTAAATTCACTGCTATTTTTTCTGCAGTGTTCATTAGGCTATTAAGCCTATATAATGCACTTTTGATTTCAAATAGTGTATTTGAAATCAGCTCCAGAATTTTCATTTGTATCTTTTCTTGTAGTTTCCATTTATTTGCTGAGATTTACCATATGTTTACCCATTCTTTACCTTTTACTATAATTTATTACGTATTAGCATTTTCAAGGTCATTGCCTGCTAGATACAGTATCTTGATATTGGGTTATTTTTCTTCACTTCCTTGAATCTTTAATATTTAATTTCATATCAGAAGTATTTAAGATAATAGTAGAGATTAAGTTCTACTTTTTTTCTGATACTACTTTTTTGAGACAGTGAGTGCTCTTTCCCATGTCTGGCAGCTAAAGTGAGGAGATAGTCAACTTTAATAATATTGGGATTATCTCCTGTTAGCCCAACTCATACCCTCCACCAAGGGGTGAATCTCGCTGATTTTGTCCTAATTCAGAGTCATTTGGTTCATGCTTTGGTTCTGCACCACTCAAGTTTCCAGGCTTTGTGAGAATGTCCAGAGTTTCATGTGTTCTTTCTGCATTTCAGACCCAGCTTTCCTCCTCTTTGTCATCAGGAAGAATTGTCAGATTAAGAAAATTATTAAGAAAAATTATAATTTAAAATCAGTGAAATAAGCTTCTACCTTAGAAAACTAGAAAAAGAAGAGTAAAATAAACCAAAAGCAAGAGGAAAAAAATAATAAAGTTTAGAGAGGCAATCTAGGAGAGAGTAAACAAAGAAGACCTACAAAGACAAGTACTATGAATTCATCAATAATACTGAGAAACCTCTACTACCAAGTCTCAATAATGAAAACTGAGAAGAAACACAATAACAAAGATTAAGACGGAGCAGGGATAGCATTTCAGATCCTACAGAAATTAAAAGGATAATGAAAGAATAATATGAGTGGGGTTTTTTCCCAATAAATTTGATAGCTTAGATGAAATAGACAAAATCATTGAAAGGCACAAAATATCTAATCATGCATAAGAAAAAATAGAAAATCTGAATCTTCCTATATTATATGAAGAAATTTAATTTGTAATTAAAATATTTCCCATAAGAATATCTCTTTGCCCAGGTGGCTCACTGGTGAATTTTATGAACATTAAAAAAAATCCCAAACTTGTATTAGTGCTATCAAAAAATAGAGGAAGAGAGTGCACTTCCCAACTAATTTTATGAGGTTAGAATAATGCCGTTTTTCACTCCAAAGGAAAATTATATTAGAGAGATAATTGTATATCAATAGCACTCATTTAAATATAAATAAAATTCTTAAAAATATTATTAATATATCAAACCTATCAAGACATAAA
>NW_027532015.1:361296-376202 GCF_008692635.1 Crocuta crocuta | reverse complement strand
TTGCACATATCATAAATATTGGGCTTGGGCACCTGGGTGGCTCAGCCAGTTAAGCATCCGACTTTGCTCAGGTCATGATTTCACAGTTTGCGAGTTCAAGCCCCGCGTGGGTTCCGTGCTGACAGCCCAGAGCCTGGAGCCTGCTTCAGATTCTGTGTCTCCCTCTCTCTCTGCCCCTCCCCTGCTCATGCTCTGTTTCTCAAAAATAAATAAACATTAAAAATTTTTTAAAATAAATACTGGGTATACCTCAGGAATGCAAATTTGGTTTAGCATTAGAAAAATAAATATATATGCGCCTGGGTGGTGCAGTCGGTTTAGCACTTGACTCTTGATTGTAGGTCGGGTTAGGATCTCACAGTTTGTGAGATCACACCTCATATTAGGTTCTGCACTGACAGCACGGAACCTGGTTGGAATTCTCTCTCCCTGCCCCTCTCCTATGTTCTCTCTGTCTGTCTGTGTCTCTCAAAAATAAATAAATATTTAAAAAATAAAAATAAATATAATTCATCAGATTATCAGAGTAAAGAGGAATAAAACAAATAATCATTTTAAAAAGTTGGAATGAGGCGCCTGGGCGGCTCAGTCGGTTAAGCTCCGACTTCGGCTAAGGTCATGATCTCACAGTATGTGGGTAGGAACCCCACGTCGGGCTCTGTGCTGACAGTTCAGAGCCTGGAGCCTGTTTCAGATTCTGTGTGTCCCTCTCTCTCTGCCCCTCCCTGCTCATGATCTGTCTCTCTCTGTCTCTCAAAAATAAATAAATGTTAAAAAAAAAAAAGTTGGGATAAAGTATTTGGCAAAATATAATACCAGTTCATGATAAAAACTCTTAGCAAGAAAGAAAAATAAAGTATTTCGTCCCCTTGAGAAGGAGACTCTATGACAAACACTGTGAATATTATATGTAATGGTGAAATATTAAATGCTTTCCCCTAAGATCAGGAACAAAATTCACTCCTACCAGTTCTAGTCATTATTACACTAGAGGTTCTACTTAGTGCAATAAATGATTTAAAAAAATTAAAGACAGGAGGATTGGAAAGAAAAAACAATTACTATGTTTATTTGCTGATGACATGATCCTGTAGGTGGTAAATTTAGAGAAAAAAGAAGTAAAAACGTACTAGAATTAATAAATGTATTTTGCAAGGGCTGATCATACAAAGTCATTTTTGGAAAAGTAACTGCATTGTATTTTCAGTGCCATTTTTAGAAATTTCATATGGAAATACAGAGGACCTAGAATAGACAAAGCAATTTTGAAGAACAAGAGTTAGAAGATTTATAATGCCTGTTTTAAAACTTTCCATAAAGATACAATAATCAAGACACTGTGCTATTTGCTTAAAAATAGTCATCACTCAATGTCACAGAATGAAGAATCCAAAAACTGACTCCCACTTTTATAGTCAAATAATTTTCAACAGAATTGCCAGTGCAATATTTTTTAACATGTGGTGCCAGGTATTCATATTGAAAAAAAAAAAGTATCTTGACCACCATATCAGTCCATATTGTAAAAAACTATTTGAAATAGATTTAGAATTATATAATTGCTAGAATTTTGTGAATTTTCAAACTTAATAATATTTTGTATGAAAAAAGATTATAAATTGATGGACATCCTCAAAACTTCTTTTTATCAAAAGTCACAGTTCAAAAAATGAAAACTCAAGCCACAACTGGGAACAAAATATTTAAATGCATATATCTGGCATAGATTTCTATCTAGAATCTATTAAAAACTCCTATAAATCTATAATAAAATGAATGACTCAATTAAAATGGGTAAATTATTTGAATAGAATCTTCACAAAGAAATATTACAAATGTCAATAAGCAAATGAAAATGTACTCGATATCAGTAGTCATCTGGAAAATGCAAATTGAAACCACAATGGGAGGGTTTATAATACAAACCACAGTGTAAGCCACCATGTAACCACTAGCTAAGGTAAAATTGAAAAGTCGGAAATTATCTACTTTTGAAGAGGATTTTGACTAACAGGGACACTCATACATTGTTGGTATATAAAATGGTACAGCCAGTTAGGAAAACTGACAGTTCTTCGTAAAGTTAAACAGACTTCTTCACTATGACCCAACAATTCCATATTGGGTATTTACCCAAGGGAAATAAAAATGTGTTCACAGGAAGGTTCGTGAATACCATAGTAGAGTTATTCATAATACTAACAAACTGGAAAAAATATTTCCTCAATGGAAGAGTGGATAAATGGTATACTCATAGACTAAAACATTAATAAATTAAGTACAAAATATCAATTCCTACACCTACACCATGAATAACTCCAAAAATATTATATTGAATGAAAGAAGTCAGACTCATGTGATCATATTTTTATGAATTTCCAGAACAGTGGTTGTCTCTGAGGCAAATTGGAAAATTTTGAACATTGTATTTTTTGAGTAGATATTAGTGTCATGCCCTTTTCTGAAATGTGGTTTTTTATAATGTCTCTTTACTCTTGTGTTTTTCTAACTAAGTATTTTTTATGAAATAGTTTGTTTTCTTTTTTTAATGTTTATTTTTTTGAGAGAGAGAGAGGGAGACAGAGCACAAGTAGAGGAGGGGCAGAGAGAGGGAGACAGAATCCAAAGCAGACTCCAGCCTCTGAGCTGTCCACATAGAGCCCGATGCCGGGCTCGAACCCACGAACTGTGAGATCATGACCTGAGCCAAAGTTGGACGTTTAACCAATTGAGCCACCAAGGCACCCCACAATTTGTTTTCTTAATTCTTTACTGATATTTATTCATCACTTCTGAGCTTTTCTTTTCTCATTTGTGCTCTTCTTATCAAAACATTAATTGTTGTCTACTATTGAAACACTACATTGCAGTTTTTATCTGCTCTGTGACCTCATTTTTCTGGTGAGTTCTCATTGTGTGTCTTAATTTGTTAAGGTCTCATTTATCATTTCATTGTAATGATTTTGTATGGTATTAGAAAGAGTTTCTGTTGGCGTTGTTCCCCATGTTTGAACGAGGAACAAAATAAGATGGGATTTCCAGAGACATTAGGAGAAGTGCCGGCCAGGTGACTTTCACTGAATCACAGTCTAAGAATTTCTTTCTCTGTTTTTACCAGCAAAGATTAAATATATACTCTCTCTGTTAGCCACTTGTTTGTTTCCCAAAGCTATGTCCAGTTTAGAAAGATTCTGTGCTTCTTGTTCCTGAGGTCCAAAAGTCTTGTTTTCCAAAATATGTCATATCTCTTGGGTTTTCCTTTCTCTGAATCCCTCAAAGATCCCTCCCTCCCAGTGCCCACCTCCCTCTCTCTTTGATTCACATGATTCTTTCCTTGCTCAGTTTGGTTGTTTCCAGCAAAATGAGGCACTGTCCTTCTGGAGGAAAGAAATATTTTCTGGATATTTGTGGGGTTTTACTGAAGGCTTGGAATCCTCACAGCCATTTTAGTTTCTCCCACCTGTGTGGCTTTGGCACGTGCCTGCAACTCTGAGCCTGTGAAGACTTTTCTTTTCTTTTTAAAAATTTTTTAATGTTTATTTGTTTGTGAGAGAGAGAGAGAGAGAGACAGCATGAGTGGGGGAGGGGCAGAGACAGAAAGGGAAACACCGAATCTGAAACAGGCTCCAGCTGTCAGCACAGAGCCCGATGCAGGGCTTGAACTCAGGAACCTTGAGATCATGCCCTGAGCGGAAGTTGGATGCTTAACCAACTGAGCCACCCAGGTGCCCCAGGACTTTTTAAAATTTCACTTCTTGTTCCCATCTTTCTTATCCCAAATTTCTCCTCAGGATGCATCCTTTCCTTTTGAGGTAGGTACGTGTCCATGACTTTTAAGCTATTTAGTTGTTATGCACTTCTTGCTCCTTTTACATAGCTGTTAACCTATTGCCTGTTCAGCCTCCGCTGTGGGCTGGCTTGTTCCCAGCCTCTGTCCGCATTCTGGGTCTCTCATCCCCATTGTCTGCAGCTGTCCTGGTGTTTGTATCTGCTTTCCTGGAGGTGTTTGGGAAGTTTAAAGCAACTACCCTGCTGACACCATGTCATAGAAAATCCGGAGGAGAGCTTCAAGAGAACCACTGTAGTTAGTGTGTCACAAGCAGACTATCCGAGAATGATAAGGAAGCAAGGAGAGTAATTTCCCGACCATTGCAGTAACCCAAGTGGTAGATGAGGGTCACTCGGATGGTGATTGTCAAAGTTCAATTCTGGATGTTTTCTGAAGGCAGTGCCGTGAGATCCACTGACGGGTTGGATGCTGGGTGTTAAAAAGAGGAAGTAGAATATTTTGAAGGATGTAGTTGTCATTAACTGGGATGGAGAAACTGTGGCTACAGCAGACTGAGTGTCATATTAGTCACGTTAGGGTTAGGCTGTGCTGCAGTAATAAGCCCTGAACTCTGTTTCTTCCATAATGAATAATATGATAGCAAGCGGACTTCCTTCATCCCGTAGCCCTGCCATCAGGAATATTTTCCTGTTACTTCTGTCCGAATCAGGGGGAAGAGAGGACCACACAGGGTGGTGGGGACAGGTGCTGTTGCCGACACTTCTTTTCTTTTCCCCTCTGCCTTTCCCTTTCTTCCACTTCTTCCTCCTCCTTCTCCGTTCCATTTTCTTCTTTCCCCTAGAACCCAAAGTGTCATTCATCACGGCTCTTCACATCCTCTTTGCCAAAACTCAGTTACATGGACCCCAACATAAATGCAGATGAGCTGGAAGATTCATTTGCTGCCCACATCATTTTCCTTTCAGTGAATTCCTGTCTGAACACTTCACTGTTTGCTCACTGTTTTATGTACACAAATTCTTTATACACTCCAATAATTTCTGTATGCTGTATATGTTTCAAATATCTCCAGAGTCCATTGCCTGCTTTTTAACTTTGTTTATACTTACTTTTGTCACATGGGGCATGTTAGTTTTGCAGTGTATTTTTCTTTATAATTTGAGCTTCTTACATCCTGTTCAAGAAATTTCTTCTTGGGGGCACCTGCGGTGCTCAATCGATTTCGGCTCAGGTCATGATCCCAGGTTTGTGGGATCGAGCCCTGCATCAGGCTCCTTGCTGAGCATGGAGCCTGCTTAAGATTTCTTTCTCTCCCTCTGCCCCTTTCTCCCACTCACACACACTCTCTCTCTTTCTCTAATTTTTTTCTTCTTGTCTTGATATCCTAAAGATATTCTCCTATATTTCTTTCAAAGAGTTTTAAACTATTTACTGTTTTTTATACTTGTTTATTTAAATTCATTTGGGATCATATTCTATTTTTCTATCTGACCTAATTTGTGATGCCACTCTTGTCATATATCAAGTTTCCCTTTATGTGCATATTTACTTCTTTGTTTGTTGGTTGGTTTTTATTGTTTCCACAGCTATTTCCACCGATATATTTGTCTATCCCTGTGTAATACAATGTCTAGTTGCCATAGTTTCAAAACAACCTCTCATTCCTCATTTCGTTGTTTATCCTTTAATTTCTTGGTTATTTCCATGTGTTTACTTTTAAATATGCATTCAAATGCAAATTAAATTGCTGGTCAATTTAGCAAAAATCTTATTGGTACATTGACTTCAATTACACTGATTTATAGATAAACTTGGGGAGACATGAAATAAATGCTATATTAGATCTTCTCTTTTAGGACATTTATTTATCTTTCTGTTGGTATTTATACATCTTTTAATAGCATTTTCAAATGTTCTCCTTATAAGGGTTATTAATTATTAACTTGGTTATTTCTAGTCTACTTATACATTTATTTCTATTGGGACTAGACTTTTTTTATTTCATATTTTCTTTTTAGGTTCTAATATTTATGGGACCATTATTTTAAATATATTTTTTAGTGTTTATTTTGAGAGAGAAAGAGACAGAGTGCGAGTGGAGGAGGGACAGAGAGAGAGGGAGAGAGAGAGACAGAATCCGAAGCAGGCTCCAGGCTTTGAGCTGTCAGCAGAGCCCAACGCGAGACTCGACCTCACAGACTGAGCTGAAGTCAAAAGCTTAACCGACTGAGCCACCCAGGAACCTCTATAGGACCATTATTTTATTGTGTATGCTGTGTGTGCATGATTCTAACTACTGGCTGAACTGTTAAAGATTGTAATATTTTATCCAAAGTATTTATTTTTTGGTAAAGAATATAATTTTTGCTAATAACTTCTTTAGTAAGTTACTTTTTGTAAATAAATAGCCTAGAAAAAATGCCTGATACAGTAAGGGCTTAATAAGTGTTAGATAGTTTTATAGTTTTTTTGTTACTATTTTTTTGTATACAAATATATTATCTGCAATGACACATTTTTCTGCTTTATTTCATATTTATATTTCATTTATTTTCCTTTTCTTATTGTGTTGGCTTGGAGCATCAAAAGTGATCATGGAAATGCAAATTTATTTCAATATGAGGTGACTTTTGCTATCATGCCCGGCAAATTCTTTTATCCCGTTAAGGGAATCAGCCTCCATTTCTTGCTGGTTAAGAGCTTTGAAACAATCATGAATACAAGCTGATTTTTATAGAATGTTACTTTGCATCTATTGAAATAATGTTTCTCTTCCTTTGGTATGTTAATATACAAATTTCACTTCCATACACTGTGGTGCAGGAAGATACCCTCAAGCAGAGGTGCAGCAGGGCTGGAATCTTTGTGTGTTCTCCCCTTTGTCTTTTCAACATTCACCTCTCCCCATCTTTTGATATTTAAAGTTCCAGATAACCTCAAAGTGCTGCCGCCTAACATAATGAATCCATCCCGGCACAAACAGAAACACCCTTCTCTAACTGAAAGCCACAGCACAAAGTCTCATGCATTTCTGCATCAACTCCTGGTTTATGTTCATTCTTCTTTTAGCTCACAACTCAGCCGCTTCTTGATATCCTGTAATCTCTTCACTAAGATATCATTACCCTCACATCCTGTATAATATCATTGATGAGAGTGGAGCGTGGAAGGAAAAAACAGAATCATACGCAAATAAAAATATAACAGTATGATGCAAAAACGTGGGTGATCACTATAGTCTTCATTTATAAACCTGTTCACAAGGTCTTATATGATATGTAATGATTTCGTTCTTAATTCCTCATTTCACATGGCCTTTGCTTTTAACCAATACCTCCACTGGACAGTTTCTTTAGCTGACAAGTGACTTGAACTTTGTTCCTGGGAGGGTGAACGCTTGATGATCCTGCTTGTACTAGGTTGCTGAGTGATTTCTTTCTCTTGTACAACCACATGTGGGCGCAATAGGAGGGACGCAGCAGGGTTCCCTAAATAAAATGCATACTACTTTTTGTCTATAATCACACGTCAGCACGCTTACCTCCCCGCTGATAGTAAGAATCATACACCTGAGACAACACAACAATGAATATGTTGCTTGAAACTTTTCCCCCTTGGAGGACGAGTTTTCATTCCCATTGTCCTTCAGGACCACCTTTAGTAGAAAATGTAGAGCCATAATAATCCAATTTTGTGTGATGCCAGGATATCATGAGGAATCACCTGTAAGCCAGGCTTAAGTTTTGTCTTTCTCAGTCAACAAGTCAAAAGGAATTCTGAATGAGACCCTGGTGTTTGCTGAGGGCTAAGTGATATGTAGAATAAACAGGCATTCCGGAATGTGAATCCCCCACCGTGTTCCTAGCTGTATGGTCAGGACCTGCCTAAGCTGATAGACCTCTTCCTCTTGGCATGTCTGCTGGGCATGCCTTTCTTTAGCTGGTGGGTCAGATGATGCTCACTGGATGACCTTCTGCTCAGGTCACTTGATTACTTCGTGTCCCATGTTCCTATGTTCAATCTCTATCAGAACTTAACAGCAAGCCCCAAACTGTTTCTCAAAAAGAGAACAGTTACTTGTTAGGATGGGCATGGTTTTGTCCACAGCTTCTACTGTGATTTTTACATTTGAGGCCTACCGTAAGATTGGTTCAGTAATTTGTTTAGTCACAGATAATCCAAGCACTGTTGAATCCATGATTGCTGTAGGTTAAAGATGGCTGTATATTTTTTCACCACACTTCCTGAAAAGTGTTCTAATCCTTTACCCTTGAATCTGGAACTTACTTGACCAACAATGTATGACAGAAATAATACACAGCCAACTCTGAGCTTCACCTCTTGAAGGCCTGACAGACTACTTGGAGCCCTGAGCAGGCGTGTATGACATTTGACCACCCCAGGTCTTCCATGCTGTGGGGAAGCTCAAGCTACATGGAATGATCCTGTAAACAGGCCACATGGAGAGATTACCAGGTGAATCCTCAGTTGTTTTAACCCTCTAGTCATTCCAGGTATCTCAACTTAGGCCTGGACATTGCAGAAGAGAGATGTGTTATCTCTACGGAATTCTGCTTGAATTTTACTTGTGTGAGTTAAATGAACGGTCGCTGTGATTTTAACAAATTTGACTTGGGGTGGTTTGTTACGTCATAACAGATTAATGGATAATGGCACATGAAGACCATTTAGAAGCCTGACCAGAAGACTGACTCAGCTGAATTCAGTTCTAGGGTTTTCATCTGCACCTGACCTCACTCAAAATGGTCAGGTCTATGGGTTACTTGGTAAACGTAACAGAGAAGGCCACCAAATTGCAGTACACATTTCTTCCAAAGTCCAAAGAGGCCACCAGCGGTTCTGAGTCTCTCAGTGGTAGGAGATATAAGATAAAGCAGCATGTATTGCATTTGGGACCCAAAAGAAATATTGCAAACATTGGATACCTGGAAACCTGCCATGGGCGATCCCTAAATTTTCCTAGACTTTATTGACTTTATCATGCACTCTCTGGCATGCATATTTCTTTCTGAGCTATTAAGAGTATATGCTTTTTCCTTCCATCAGCAATATGTCAAAACTAGGTGATTTTCATAGCCATTGTATTATTACTATTTAATGTTAATTCAGCCTTCACTAAGGACACAGGTCTAGGACAATTCCCTTTTCTGAATTAAATCCAGAGGGAAGCCTGAGGCAGCACAACTTTTAATGTGATTTTTTTGTTTAGGCTCTCCTCCAGCCCAGCTATCTGAACACACAGTCTCATTGTTTTTTAAAATTTTTAATTTTTAAATTAAAAAAATGTAATTCCAATATAGTTAACATACAGGCTTATATTAGTTTCAGGTGTACACTATTAATTCCATTTTTAATGATTATCAGGCATTTGTTTAGTGTTCTCTGGGTCATTCTTCTCTGTGTTTTGAGATCACTGACTCTACTAGAGGATCAGATTAATATGGTTTTGTTAAAACCGCAACCTTATTTTAACTGTGCGCTGAAGAATTAAGAGAGCTGTTGATACTCAATTAGGATGCAAGAGTCTGGAAAAAGTTATGCTGAGATGCCTTGAAGAGCTGAGAAAACTGCCCCTGTGACTAAGCAACCGCCTCAGATGAGAGTGGACCAGAAGGATGAAGGTGAGATTTTTCTTCTGGGTCCCAGAAAGTCTGGATTCCTAGTGGAAGTATAACACTTCCTGTCCTAATGGGAAAGGAGGGTCTACACACTTTTAACTTATTATTATTATTATTTTATTTTGGAGAAAGTGTGTGAGTGGAGGAGGGACAGAGGGAGAGAGAGATAATCTTTTTTTACAATGTTTAAATGTTGTGAGAGAGAGAGAGAGAGAGCATGCACACAAGCAAGGTAGGGCAGACAGAAGGAGACAGAAAATCCGAAGCAGGCTTGGAACCATCACTGCAGAGCACGAGGGTCTCGGCCCCCACCAACCATGACCTGGGCAGAAGTCTGATGCTTGACCAACTGAGGCCACAGGGGTGCCCCAAGACAGAGAATCTTAAGCAGGCTCCACACTCAGGGTAGCCCAACGCAAGGCTCGATCCTAACACCCTGGGATCATGACCTGAGCCGAAATCAAGAGTTGGATGCTCAACCAACTGAGCCACCTGAGCACCCCTTTATTTATATTTTAAAGGTGGGGGGTTATTTCCAAGAAGCTGGAGAAGCTGGATGAAAATAAATCCTTGAATAGTAGGTCCAGGGGTATTTATATGAAATATCAAATAATGAAATTAAAAGGACCTAGTAAAAGATACAGTTAAGCACATTCATTACCACACATGTTGTATCTAAAAAAAACCCCAACAATACATTTAGGTACATTCCTGTTCAATATATCTACTCCCATTTATCAAGAGAAGATAGAAATATCTATGTATGATGGACGCTTTGAAAAAGTATTATTCTGATTTTCTTTATGACCAAATGAGAACTCCAGATGTCCTATGATCAATAAAAAAAGTCCAGACACTTCTCTTTGCAGAGAATGGTTTAGACATTTAGTAGTCAGCCCACTCCTTATTACAGCCACTTGCTGTCAGATATGCTTTTGAAGGACGTGTGTGTGTTGTGTGTGTACGTACCCATATCTTCCTTAGGATTTCTCAGATACCTACCACACTTAGTTAAGGCACAGAGTCCCGTTATCACTTAAATGCTTTTTTTCTTTGCAGCCAGCAGGCTGTAAATTACGAAGAGCTCTTGCTTGAGAGGTTCCTGCTTTTGCTCTGCAGGGCTTGTGGTCACACTTCACAGAAAGAGTTGAGATGGAGCTTCCTGACTGATAACACCCCTTCCTGAGTGTCAATTAGAGGTCAATTAGGTGTTACAGTTCTCCTGGGCGGTTAGGTGCACTCCACTCTGCTTCATGCACTCAAACTTTAAAAGAACCCAAGAGGTGATTGTGGATTGTTTTATCAGATCCAGATCCAGACACAATTTAACTGTTTCTTTTAGGCAAACATGACTCAAAGCTTATGTTTGTTATTTTTGTTGTTGTTCTTGTTTTTTGTGGCTGTTTATTTACATTGTTGTTGATAAGACCACACCAGTTATCCAGGAACTCAAAAGTTTACGTAGCCTCAACTCATCTTTTCTTCTCTTTTGTAGAAATAAGTCTGGTTGACACACGATTACGATGCTTGCCCTTATTTTATTTTTTAGATCAGTTATTTCTGCTTATTTTCTTTCTTTATGGTGAATGTGCTGTCAATTACTTCCCCCTCTTCCTTGAAGAAGTGTTAGTCAAGGGCATTATTAGGAACTCCTGGACAATGAATGCTTACAACCTACCGATAATTGATTATGTCTTAAAAGTATTCTGTTAGCAATTAAGACTCACTCTCCCCTTTTTCAAAGTTAGAGCTGTTCAAGAATCCCTCCCCATATTACTCCAGTGACTTGTGTGTGAGTGTGTTTGGGAAAATGAGATTTTTCTCTGTGTGTTTTGCAGGATTAGTATCAGTTTAATCCTCCAGAAGGAGACAGAAATGAAGCAACCCACTCCTGTTTCCGTATCGCAGACATACATCCTTTTCACATCTTCAGCCTGTCTATTTCCATGCTTCTGAGTGGGAGAGCTTTGTTGGTGAGCATGGCTGTTGGAAAGAGATAAGAGAAGAAACTTAAAGATCAAGTGGTGATCCTTTGTCTAGTGACTCTCATTTTAAGAAGGGAAAACAGAAAAGCTTCCATTGCTCCTTATTCTAGACTGTTTTTAAGTTGAAGTATAGTTGACACCAAATGTTATGTTAGTAACATAGTGATTTGACAACTCCATAGGTTATTTATAGAATATTTAATGGAATGCTATTAAGAAAGGAGAAATATTTGTTTAATAGTCATTGAACTATTGAACATAATTTAGTCATATAATATATTTATACATGAGCTATTTTTCTCTCTATACTAGAATGAATTATGAAGTTAGGAAATACCAAACCAATATATACTTTTATGGAGAATAAATTATGAAAATAAAAAATTCTTTGGAAGGAGCTTTACCTTAATATTAGGAACAGGTAATCTGCATGTTTAAATAATGTATAGAATTTAATGCACTTAATGCTTTAAAACCACTGGGTGTCTAATTTATGGATTAATTACTAAGTAATATACATATCATATTTTGAGAGCACTTTATGTTTAAATTATGATGATTAATTCTTGTGTTGTCATGTCCAACATCTCTTAAAATCTAAATCCCAATTTTTACCCTTTGAGAAAAATAAAATAAGAATATGAAAACAGGCATGAGTTTGAAAGAGGACTAAATATTAAGGTAGACAAATGTTTTCATTTGTATCTTACAAGGTCATCTGGGTCAGATGATATTCTTTAAATTTTTTAAAAACTTTTAAAAATTTATTTCTGAGAGAGAGAGACAGCGACAGCATGAGCAGGGGAGGGGCAGAGAGAGAGGGAGACACAGAATCTGAAGCAGGCTCCAGGCTCTGAGCTGTCAGCACAGAGCCTGACGCGGGACTCAAACCCATGAACCGTGAGATCATGACCTGAAGTCAGATGCTTAACCGACTGAGCCACCCAGGGGCCCCATATTCTTAAAGTATTTTAAAGGAGAGATACATTTTTAATATGCAGGCATGTACTTGATCAAGAAGGCAACACACAGAGAAAGTAATTTATATAACATTTTAAAGAGTCTCTCATAGAACTAGAAGAGTGTTTTAGATTTATTTAAATTAGATGAGTAAGAAGTTTTTATTAAATAGCTTAGCAGGGCACCTGGTCGTTCAATCAGTTAAGCGTCTGACTCTTGATCTCCGCTGAGGTCATGATTTCCAGGTTCATAAGATGAGTCCCCAGCTGGGCTTTGCGCTGACAGCACACAGCCTGCTTGGGATTCTCTCCCTCCCTCTCTCTCTCTGCCTTCACCTGCTCTCTCTCATAAAAATAAAAAATAGAGCTTAGCAATATCTGGACATTGATTGTATTCTCTGCTGCTATCCGTTTGGTTTGAAATGCGCCATGAATATTTGCACACCTAAAAAAATTAAAACAAGGGCCCCTGGTGGCTCAGTCTGTTAAGCCTCTGACTCTTGATTTTGGCTCACATCATGATTTCACACATTGTGAGTTTGAACCCCACATAGAATTATGTGCTGACAGAGTAGAGCCTGCTTGGGATTCTCTGTCTCTCTCTCTCTGCACCCCCCCGCTTGCTTGCTTTCTTTCTTTCTTTCTTTCTTTCTCTCTCTCTCTCTCTCAAAATAAATAAATAAACATCAAGAAATATTAAGACCATATATTTTCATCAAAACATTGTTGACTTTAGCTCTAGCGTGTGTTACAAATGGAAAAAATGCAAATAAGTTTATTCTTTCCTATAAAACACACTTTAAAACATTGATCTAAGGATACAAAGTGTTAAAGATCACTTTAGAAAATAAAAGCCCAGAAATGAGCATTTAGAAACAAATATTAACAACTTTACTTAATGTGGTTTTTACAAATAAATTGGTGTTAGTCATTAGGGAATGGCAAATCAAAATCATAATGAAATACCATGCCAACTAGGATGAGTAAATAATAATAAATAAATAAAATAAGAAGCATTGATAAGTATATAAAGAAATTGGAACCCACATTACATTGTTAATGGGAATAGAAAACGAGGCAGCCACCATGGAAGCATTTGATGGTTCCTCAAAAGTGTTAAATGTAGAATTGTCAAATGACCAAGCAATTCTACTTGTACGTATATAGCCCAAAGATTTGACAACAAGGGTTCAGATATTTGTATGACAATATACTTTGCAACATTATTCACAAAAGCCAAAAGGTGAAAACAGGCCAAGTGTCTATCAACAGATAAATGGATAAACAAAATATGGTGCACACATAGGGTAGAACATTCTCCAGTCATAAAAATGAATGAAATTCTGATGCATTCTGCGACATGGATGAATCTTGGAAACTTTATACTAAATGAAATAAATCAGACCCCAAATGACAAAATATTGTATGATTCCACTTATATGAAATATCTAGATTAGGCAACTTCATAGAAATAGAAAGTAGATTAGAGGCTACCAGGGGTTGGAGGAGGAAGGAATAGGGATTTTTGTTTAATGAGTACTATTTGGAGTGACAGAAAAGTTGTGGAAACAGATAGTAGATAGTGATGATGGTTACACAGCATTGTGAAAGTAATTAATGCCACTGAACTATACATTTAAAAATGGTTAGAATGGCAAATATTATGCTATATTTTACTACTATACATATATATACTCTTCTTTAATGCTTAGAAGGTTTCTGTAAATGTTAATATTTAAAGAAGGAAACAACATGGGAATGTAGGGCTAAAAGCTAAGGGTTGACCCCAGTTGAGATTTAATTTTTGTGAAGATCCTATTATCCTTTATATATGATTATGCTTCCCTATGCTGTTCTTACACATAACACAAAAATGTGTGTATCTCCAAACCTGTGCTCATGGTCTCCTTAATTCCTGCCCCTTCCAAATTATTCTCACAATATAGAGAAGAAACCATACTGAGCATTTACACCGAACAACAGAGTCTAGTTTTAGTAGCTTAAAAATTAGCGTATTTATGTTGTAATGAAATCCTTAATGTCCAATGTTTAGTGAGTACTTGAAAATTAATGAAATATAGGGGCACCTGGGTGGCTCAGTCAGTTAAGTGTCTGACTTTGGCTCAGGTCATGATCTCACAGTTTGTGGGTTTGACTCCCCCATCAGGCTCTGTGCTGACAGCTAGCTCAGAGCCTGGAACCTGCTTCAGATTCTGTGTCTCCCTCTCTCTTTGACCCTCCCCTGCTCATGCTGTCTCTCTCTCTCTCTCTCTCTCTCACACACACACACAAATAAATAAAAACATTAAAAACTTTAAAAAAATAGGAAAGAGTTGAAAGAAAAGTTTATTGCAAATTATCTACATAATCAGAGTAGGTAATAAAATAAATCATTTTAATGTGGATGATGATACAGAAATCAATTATCTTTGATATTAGTTGTGGTTTTGAATTTTCCTTTTTTTTTTAAATTTTTAATGTTTTTTTATTTATTTCTAGGAGAGAGAGAGAGAGAGAGAGAGAGAGAGAGAGA
>NW_027532015.1:357803-361248 GCF_008692635.1 Crocuta crocuta | reverse complement strand
AAGGAGTCACAGACTCCAAAACAGGCTCCAGGCTCCGGGCTGGCAGTCAGCACAGAGCCCGACGCGGGGCTCGAACCCACGAACCGCGAGATCATGACCCAAGCGAAAGTCGGACTCTTAACCAACCAAGCCACCCAGGCGCCCCTGAATTTTCCTTTGACCATGAGTGGATTTGGTGGTCTGGGAATGTTCAACCTTTCAAATAAAGTAATGGGGCCAAGTAGAAGAGTGTCACCCAACTTTCCCTTCCCACACCTGTGTGCAGAATCACTTCTTACTTAGTTTTGGGGTAAACAGTACATCTCTCACTCCAGTTTGCAGTGACTTGCAATGAGTCCTTCAGCCCACCTCACTGCTAGCCTGTTCGTTGCTTTCCACATTCTATTCTTTCCACTCTTCCTTCCTGGAGTGCTTCTCCAGGTGGCTGAAGTTAGGATATTCTCATGAGCCCTGATGAAAAGCTATCGCTAGTAAGGTCCAGAGCTTCAGTTTTTCAGCCTTTTTTCCCCCTTTAATATTGCTTTGGACTGGTCTTCCCTCTGCCTACCACCTTAACTAGTTTGTTTGGTGTGAATTTTGGCTCTAACCACTCACTTTGGATGATTCCGTCAGTTCCATTGATTGGCTTTCATTTCAATTTTTACCAAGAGTGGTGGAAGAATAAGGAGTAGGGATGGGTTGAGGCCCAAGTGAAGCCCTGGACCTCTGGTCCTAGCCCCTAATTGCCTGCATTCATCAAAATAGCTTTCTAATGGACTCTGTGCTCTTCACACTTGAAACCATACTCAATATTGCCCATGCAAAGGATTGTTCAAAATACAAATGTGATAATGCCCTCTGTTTAAAAATATATATATATATATTTATACTGGCATAGTTTCTTCATGCATTTTACTTAATATAATAATAATGAAGGGATAGGAATTACCTATCTATGATGTGCCTGCCATTCTAAACAGAGCCACCTTCTTTCCTGGTTCTAATGTATCGTACTGAAGAGTTATGTAGAATTGCAGGTTACTATAAATCCACAACTAATATCGACTATGCTAAACTTATCCTCATTTCTATCTTATATGCTCTCTACTCATTGGACAATCAATGTAAAGAGAGCAGGACAAGAGGAAGATCTTAAGTTTTAGGAAGCTTTCATGTTATAACTCTGAAGACTTAATTTTAATAAAAATCACTTGCTTTGCACATACTTGTATGCTTTCCAGAGAAGAGATTTAATTAAGGCTACGAAAATGTATACAAGTTTTTCCGTTAACACAAAGATTTCAGAAATGATTCACTTGGTTTTCGACATCAGTTGTCATTTTAAAAAAATGTTTATCTATTTTGAGAGAGAGAGAGAGAAAGAGAGAGAGAGCATTAGTGGAGGAGGGGCAGAGAGAGAGATTGAGAGAGAGAATCCCAAGCACCCACCACGCTGTCAGTATAGAGCCTGGTGAAGGGCTCCATCCCACAAACTGTGAGATCATGACCTGAGCTGAGGCTAAGAATTGGACACTAAACCGACTGAGTCCCCAAGGCGCCCAAGCTGTTTTCATTTAAAATGTTCTCCTTCCAGAGTTTCCGTAGGTGTCTTCTACTAATTGTGAGATCTGTAGAGAGGCTGAAGGCTGCTAAAGTTTTCCCCAGTGTACTTTTTAGAAAAGAGGCAGTCTCTTTCGGTTATAACAAAAATATGTGGCCCAACCTTGCTCAATATAGTTGGTCCTTGAACAGCATGGGTTTGAACTTAGCAGGTCCACTTAGCAGATTTTTTTCAATAAATACAGTGCAGCACTGTAAATGTATTTCTCTTCCTTATGATTCTCTTAGTTAACATTTTCTCTTCTACAGTTTGCTGTATTGTAAGAATACAGGATACAAAACATATCACATCNCTTTCTTTCTTTCTTTCTTTCTTTCTCTCTCTCTCTCTCTCAAAATAAATAAATAAACATCAAGAAATATTAAGACCATATATTTTCATCAAAACATTGTTGACTTTAGCTCTAGCGTGTGTTACAAATGGAAAAAATGCAAATAAGTTTATTCTTTCCTATAAAACACACTTTAAAACATTGATCTAAGGATACAAAGTGTTAAAGATCACTTTAGAAAATAAAAGCCCAGAAATGAGCATTTAGAAACAAATATTAACAACTTTACTTAATGTGGTTTTTACAAATAAATTGGTGTTAGTCATTAGGGAATGGCAAATCAAAATCATAATGAAATACCATGCCAACTAGGATGAGTAAATAATAATAAATAAATAAAATAAGAAGCATTGATAAGTATATAAAGAAATTGGAACCCACATTACATTGTTAATGGGAATAGAAAACGAGGCAGCCACCATGGAAGCATTTGATGGTTCCTCAAAAGTGTTAAATGTAGAATTGTCAAATGACCAAGCAATTCTACTTGTACGTATATAGCCCAAAGATTTGACAACAAGGGTTCAGATATTTGTATGACAATATACTTTGCAACATTATTCACAAAAGCCAAAAGGTGAAAACAGGCCAAGTGTCTATCAACAGATAAATGGATAAACAAAATATGGTGCACACATAGGGTAGAACATTCTCCAGTCATAAAAATGAATGAAATTCTGATGCATTCTGCGACATGGATGAATCTTGGAAACTTTATACTAAATGAAATAAATCAGACCCCAAATGACAAAATATTGTATGATTCCACTTATATGAAATATCTAGATTAGGCAACTTCATAGAAATAGAAAGTAGATTAGAGGCTACCAGGGGTTGGAGGAGGAAGGAATAGGGATTTTTGTTTAATGAGTACTATTTGGAGTGACAGAAAAGTTGTGGAAACAGATAGTAGATAGTGATGATGGTTACACAGCATTGTGAAAGTAATTAATGCCACTGAACTATACATTTAAAAATGGTTAGAATGGCAAATATTATGCTATATTTTACTACTATACATATATATACTCTTCTTTAATGCTTAGAAGGTTTCTGTAAATGTTAATATTTAAAGAAGGAAACAACATGGGAATGTAGGGCTAAAAGCTAAGGGTTGACCCCAGTTGAGATTTAATTTTTGTGAAGATCCTATTATCCTTTATATATGATTATGCTTCCCTATGCTGTTCTTACACATAACACAAAAATGTGTGTATCTCCAAACCTGTGCTCATGGTCTCCTTAATTCCTGCCCCTTCCAAATTATTCTCACAATATAGAGAAGAAACCATACTGAGCATTTACACCGAACAACAGAGTCTAGTTTTAGTAGCTTAAAAATTAGCGTATTTATGTTGTAATGAAATCCTTAATGTCCAATGTTTAGTGAGTACTTGAAAATTAATGAAATATAGGGGCACCTGGGTGGCTCAGTCAGTTAAGTGTCTGACTTTGGCTCAGGTCATGATCTCACAGTTTGTGTGTTCGAATCCCACATTAGGTTCTGGGCTGAC
>NW_027532015.1:316983-357455 GCF_008692635.1 Crocuta crocuta | reverse complement strand
GAGAGAGAGAGAGAGAGAGAGAGAGAGAGAGACAGCGTGAGCAGGGGAGGGTCAGAGAGAGAAGGAGTCACAGACTCCAAAACAGGCTCCAGGCTCCGGGCTGGCAGTCAGCACAGAGCCCGACGCGGGGCTCGAACCCACGAACCGCGAGATCATGACCCAAGCGAAAGTCGGACGCTTAACCAACCAAGCCACCCAGGCGCCCCTGAATTTTCCTTTGACCATGAGTGGATTTGGTGGTCTGGGAATGTTCAACCTTTCAAATAAAGTAATGGGGCCAAGTAGAAGAGTGTCACCCAACTTTCCCTTCCCACACCTGTGTGCAGAATCACTTCTTACTTAGTTTTGGGGTAAACAGTACATCTCTCACTCCAGTTTGCAGTGACTTGCAATGAGTCCTTCAGCCCACCTCACTGCTAGCCTGTTCGTTGCTTTCCACATTCTATTCTTTCCACTCTTCCTTCCTGGAGTGCTTCTCCAGGTGGCTGAAGTTAGGATATTCTCATGAGCCCTGATGAAAAGCTATCGCTAGTAAGGTCCAGAGCTTCAGTTTTTCAGCCTTTTTTCCCCCTTTAATATTGCTTTGGACTGGTCTTCCCTCTGCCTACCACCTTAACTAGTTTGTTTGGTGTGAATTTTGGCTCTAACCACTCACTTTGGATGATTCCGTCAGTTCCATTGATTGGCTTTCATTTCAATTTTTACCAAGAGTGGTGGAAGAATAAGGAGTAGGGATGGGTTGAGGCCCAAGTGAAGCCCTGGACCTCTGGTCCTAGCCCCTAATTGCCTGCATTCATCAAAATAGCTTTCTAATGGACTCTGTGCTCTTCACACTTGAAACCATACTCAATATTGCCCATGCAAAGGATTGTTCAAAATACAAATGTGATAATGCCCTCTGTTTAAAAATATATATATATATTTATACTGGCATAGTTTCTTCATGCATTTTACTTAATATAATAATAATGAAGGGATAGGAATTACCTATCTATGATGTGCCTGCCATTCTAAACAGAGCCACCTTCTTTCCTGGTTCTAATGTATCGTACTGAAGAGTTATGTAGAATTGCAGGTTACTATAAATCCACAACTAATATCGACTATGCTAAACTTATCCTCATTTCTATCTTATATGCTCTCTACTCATTGGACAATCAATGTAAAGAGAGCAGGACAAGAGGAAGATCTTAAGTTTTAGGAAGCTTTCATGTTATAACTCTGAAGACTTAATTTTAATAAAAATCACTTGCTTTGCACATACTTGTATGCTTTCCAGAGAAGAGATTTAATTAAGGCTACGAAAATGTATACAAGTTTTTCCGTTAACACAAAGATTTCAGAAATGATTCACTTGGTTTTCGACATCAGTTGTCATTTTAAAAAAATGTTTATCTATTTTGAGAGAGAGAGAGAGAAAGAGAGAGAGAGCATTAGTGGAGGAGGGGCAGAGAGAGAGATTGAGAGAGAGAATCCCAAGCACCCACCACGCTGTCAGTATAGAGCCTGGTGAAGGGCTCCATCCCACAAACTGTGAGATCATGACCTGAGCTGAGGCTAAGAATTGGACACTAAACCGACTGAGTCCCCAAGGCGCCCAAGCTGTTTTCATTTAAAATGTTCTCCTTCCAGAGTTTCCGTAGGTGTCTTCTACTAATTGTGAGATCTGTAGAGAGGCTGAAGGCTGCTAAAGTTTTCCCCAGTGTACTTTTTAGAAAAGAGGCAGTCTCTTTCGGTTATAACAAAAATATGTGGCCCAACCTTGCTCAATATAGTTGGTCCTTGAACAGCATGGGTTTGAACTTAGCAGGTCCACTTAGCAGATTTTTTTCAATAAATACAGTGCAGCACTGTAAATGTATTTCTCTTCCTTATGATTCTCTTAGTTAACATTTTCTCTTCTACAGTTTGCTGTATTGTAAGAATACAGGATACAAAACATATCACATCCACAATATGTGTTAATCAACTGTTTAACAGAGCTTTCTGTCAATAGTAGGCTGCTAGTGGTTAAGTTTTGGGGGAGTTGAAAGTTATACACAGATTTTTGAGTATATGTTGCAGGGGTCAGCACCCCTAACCCCCACATCATTCAAGGGGCAGAATCCTATTACAATATGTGTTCTCTGTTCATAAGCCTCAGTTCCCCTAAAAGGGCTCTGTCACTTCACTTCCTATGCTCTTGCATGGAACCCTACGGAAACAGGCTTGGCCTCTGTTCTCAAGTAGTATTTTATTTATAAAATTTGTATTTATGACTTATGTAGATAGTATTAACATTTTTGGATTTTTTAAAAATTAATCCATGGTCTCTTGGCTTCACTGGTTAGAGCACTGCTCTTTTGTTTTTAATGGTTTAGTTATTTTTGAGAGAGAGAGAGAGAGCATGAGCAAAGGAAGGGCAGAGAGAGAAAGAGAGAGACAGAGGATCCAAAGCGGCTCTGTGCTGACAGCAGAGAGTCTAATGTGGGGCTCAAACTCATAAACCGTGAGGTCATGACCTGAGCTGAAGTCGGATGCTCAACCTACTGAGCCACCCAGGTGCCCTGAGGAGGTTGCTTTTAATAGGAAACCTTGCAACCTCACGAGAAGAAAGCTTTATATGCCCACACTCTCTCTAAGTGCGCAGCAGAGTTGAAAAATCCTTTTTGCTTCCTGTCTTGTGGAATGAAGCAGGAAAGAAAAAAAAAACTGTAGGGCCCTGAATAGAATGGGAATAGCAGTAAAATGACCCCAGTGACTGGTAATATGAAATTGTCTTTTAAGGCTGCTGGTGACTTAGCGTCCCTGCTGAGCAGCTAGAGAGTCCTTAGTGACTAGGGCTGGAAAATATCAATGGCTTGGGTCATTTTGAGGAGCAAATCTGCATGCATGTATAGGAGATGGTTTAGAAATTATAGTGATTTGATACATTGTTGAATTTTATAAATATTATACATTAATATAAATATCTTGTGCTATATGTTTGTTTTGCTGGTATGCACTTGTTGAAAATGAAGCGCTTAGTCACATAAACATCTGGGCAAGAGCATGGATGACTCAGGACAAACTCATCACCATTATTGAAATTTAAAGAGCATGGCTTCCTGACAATGAGTCATGAACATCATATTCTTACACAAAGGGCAGGGGTCTCAACCACTTCGCCACCCTCTCGCCTACCCTCTGAGTCCCAGCCTTCCCCATATTATTTGGATTAAATCACAGGTTTTACTTGTAAAGAAAAAAAAGGCCATTTTTATTATCTTTTTGCTTGCAGTAATGTTTAATAACTTTATACAGTATGTCCTTTTCTTTTTACACAGAATATACTTTTCTTTTTACAGATGAATTGATAAGGTCGTGAAATAAGAAAATCATGAATAATAACATGGAATAGTCATTTTGGATTATTGCTTAACTCAGAAATTCAAGAAAAAAGCCCGAGAAGGACCAGGCATGGTCATTTCAACTAAATCTTAATTATTAAGCTTATCCATCTCAACAAAAATAAATGAAAAGCTATTGCTACCATTTCTAAGTCACAGTTTTCATATTGATGGTTAATATTTAAAATAAGATTACATGCATTCTTTTTGGATTAAATAAACTAAAAGATTGTATAAATATGTCTTTTAGAAGCTCTTGCCTTAAGTATGTTTTTACTTATATGGTACCTTTGGGTTTACAGTGTTCAGGCCACATGTTTAAATCAAAGAGTTTCTAGTAAAGGATTACAGCACTTACATTCTAAAGAGTGCTGATTTTTTTCTTTTCTTTTCTTTTCTTTTTAAGTTGTCACTATTTGGCACAGACTGAGCCTTTGATGCACATATAAGGTTTTGTTTCCACTTTAATGTCTTCGTTTATGATCTGTTTTATAGATTGAGGATGACATTCTGAGGTTGAAAATGGTGACTTTTTTCCTAGAAAGAAAAAAAATTCTCCAGCCTGGAGCAGCCATTTGGAAATTATTTAATTACTCTGAGAATAACCTTAAAAACATCAGGTTATTTTTCAAATGGTATTCCCAGAAGTAAGCAGCCAATTTCGCACTGACAATAACCATCCCAGGATCGACATTGCTTCAGTATCAGAAACACAAAATACTACTGAGCCATGAAGATTTCTACTAACCAATGATTTTGGAGAAATCTAAGGAGTTTTCCATGTGTTGTCTGGTGCTGGAAGGATGGGCTGCTGTGTGCCTGTAAAATTCGACTGTGTCCAGATTGAAATATTAAGTGTGTTAGGCCAATTTAACCTTGCCTCTGAATTCTAATAAAATGGTGTACTATTAATTCTTTAAACATATAAGAAAAATAGAAAGAAAAATGTAAGGAAAGTTGGACCTTTGACAAATGTACTATCAAAAGTTATAAGAAACCAGCTTGGTATGAATTTTGAACATTGTAATCATTAAAAAATTAAACATGAAAGAAATTGCAGGTGAATTTTCCACATGGTCATACCTTATTGGCAAATAAAAATGTTATGCATATATAATTATTATAGTAATTCTCTAGCAATTAGTGGGGACTGATTATATACTCTCTGTGGTACTGCTTTCTTTTGCTGGTACAATTTCCCTTTCATTTAGTACTGGGAGATAGATCCTGCGAATGGGTCTGCAAATTTTTATCTTCTGTTTTTTACTTTTTGTTCCCTAGTGGGTTTATGTAAGTGTTTCTTGGTTCTAAGCGGAGGATGCTCAGGGAGCACCATCTCTGTGACCTGGGACACATGGATCATAGGCTTAAAACCAGAGATCTTGTTTGCATTTTGGATTTTAGAGACAACTTTTCAAATTTTTATAACTTTTGACCAAATAACCGAAATAATGATGACCCCTGGCATATCACAAACATCCCAGATTAACTAAGAGCCATTGTTGAAATTCAGGATTTGAAATATAATAGCTATTATTTTTAAGGCAATATATAGAAATTCTTTTTTAAATTTTTTAATGTTTATTTACTTTGGAGAGAGAGACACACAGAGTGTGAGTGGAGGAGGGGCAGAGAGAGGGGGAGACACAGAATCCAAAGCAGGCTCCAGGTTCTGAGCTGTCAGCACAGAGCGCGACATGGAGCTCGAACTCACAAACTGTGAGATCATGACCTGAGCTGAAGTTGGACACTTAACTGATTGAGGTATCCAGGCACCCCTAGAAATTCTTTAACCCATTAATTCATCAAACATTGCCTTATTTAATACTGTGGTGTCCAAAACTGTGTTACACAGTGAAGATACAGAAACAAGCATTAACAAATCTGGTCTCTGCCATCACAGAGCATGTTGTTGGAGGGTGGGGAGAATGAAAAGCATTTAAAGAGACATAATTCAAATAACCACACATACTAATATAAAAACACACCTCTGGTAAATGTCAAACAGAGTTATCCACATACCGTGAGAAGTTTAATCATGGGATGTAACCTAGTTAGCAGGGACAAGAACAGACGCTTTGGGAAATGATGTTTGAACTGAGATCTATAGGAAGATTATGTGTTAACTAGGAAAACTGTGGGACAAATTCAAAGAGATGAACATGAACAAAGGTCCTGTGGCATGAAGTAGCATGGCAAGTAGGAAGAATTGAAAGAAGGCTGGAGTAAATAGCTGCAGAACAGAGTCTGCAACAACTTGATGATGGGATTTTAGGTGGGACCCAAATACTGCAAGTCTTCCCAGTTCAAGATAAGACATTTTGTCTTGGTCTTAAAAATAATAGCTATTAAAATGGATGGGTTTTAATTAGATAAGGGAGTGTGACATGGTTAGATAGATATATATGATATATTTTTTACAAGATCACGTTTGAGAGAGACCAGAATGGCTGCTGGTAGACCTGTCAGTGATTTAATATATTGTTCCAGTTGAAAAATATTGGTAGCTTTTACATCTAGTTCATGGAAGGTCTATGCTTCATTAAACACAGGTATGAACTATAGAAGTTTTGTTTTCTCCTCTTACTCTCTTCAAATATACCCCATCAGATCTTGTTTTTCCATCCTTTGGTGACATCTGAACAGATCCATATCTGTTGGATCTTTTCAGTCATTTGTTCTAGTTCACACTGGGGCCATTTAAAACTTTTATCCCATGTCATTCTTTCATACTCTTCCCCCCGCCCCCCGCCCAGACTGGTCCAGGCTTTGACCTGAAGAACCTTCAGTAATGACGGGGTGTGGCCTGTGCTTTCATGCCTCCTCTCCTTTCTGTGATCCCCTCTTCCTCTGGTACATTCAGATCTGGAGAGATGGTATAGAGAAAAGGGATCCAATGCCTTTTCTTCTAGTGGATGACCTTGCCCTTCTCTCTTGACCATCACTATTTGTCCTATGAATTTCAGTGGGCTGAAGACATTCCTTTTGTGGCAGACTTCTAACTGCCACTGTCATTGGTGGACATGGCTTCTTTACATGGCATTTGAAGGATCTCTTCATGCCCAGTTGCTTCTCTGTCCTTACCCCACCTCCCATGTCCTACCCACCCCTTCTTGCTGCTGACTCTTCCTCACCCTGCTGCCAGTCCCCTGCATCAGGTGCTGGCTGGATGACTCACCCATGTAACTTCCACTGTGTATACTGGACCCACGGGACACTTACTCATCCTTACTCAAACACATTCGGGAATTCAAAACAAATGTGGCTGCATCTCTGCGGTGACATCTCTTTCCCATTTTTTCCCTTTCCACTCAAATAGTCACAAGCGACAGATAAACAAGTAAGTCTATCAGAAAAAACAAAGCCAATGAGAAGCTATTCTCCAGTTTCTTCACCCGACTTTCCGGGGGTAATGATGGTGCCAGGGTAGAGGGCATGATCTATGGTTCTCCAAACTACAGAACTCGTCTCCAGTCGTAATTTCTACTTTTATGAACCCTCTTCCTTCATGGCCAACGATCTGCTTTTATAGACTGGAGGGAGACAGCGGGATCTGGGTTGTAGGCTCCAGCAGTTTTGAATGCTTCTTAATAAGTCCTGAGGAGGTATCTGGACCCTACGTGTTTCTGGCGACTTTAGAATGTAAGGTAGGCTTCACTTTATATTTCTAACCTCATTTCTGCTTTGATCTACTGCAAAGGGAAATATCATACTTAATCCTCTTTGGCTTGGACTGTAGTGGTAATTAAAGAGGTACAGATGAGGGACTGGGCCAGAAATATGCAGGATAGAACTCACAGGACTTGGCGATAGATTGGACATTCAGAGTGAAGGAGAAGGAAGGGAAGATGGTGACTCAGATTTCTGTTTCTTACTGCTCGGTGCATGGTGGTGAGAGAAAAAAACACATGAAAAGGACCAAGGTTCCCTTAAGCCCACCTTGTCCCATGGGAGGAGAAAGAAAGATGCTAAAATCATGTGTGTTCAGCTTGAGAAGATATCAAATGGACAGGGCCAGAGTTCAGAGATGTCTGCACTGGACACATACCTGTGAGGCCCCTTTTATGAATGATAATGGCAGCCATTATTTTGTTGATGGAATTTCCAGAGAGAATTGATGGTGAGGAGAGTACAGTACATACAGATGCACATATATGTACGTATACTCATATACACACATGCAGAGGAGGCATGTGAACATAAACATCTGGAGAAACAAAAATTAGATGATTTTTAGAGAAGTTAGTAAATTGCTGTCATCATGTCAGAGTCACACATGCTATCATTCTCTATCTCTCTATCTCTAACAAATGTGTTATGGTTTGTCCTATAAACCTGAGCAACCTGTTGATGGGCCCACCGGTCCCTATAGAACCAAAGGTGCATAACTTCATTTAACAACAAGCAACTTCAACTTGATTACTTGCTTTAAATTCAATGGTCACAGAGTAGAAAGAGGGCGGGGAAGAGAACCATTGGCCTTGTAAAATAGGGCTGGATCATAAATCTAGCTTTTTCAGGATGCTGAGCTGCAGGTGGTGGGGAGGAGGTATTCACACCCTCCTCAGGATGAGGCTCTGGTGGGAGCAGCATTGTGCCTGGCTCGGATGTGAATGGGAATATTAGGGCCCCGTGGTCCCTCCAGGACAGTGAAGTCCCACAGAAGAGTGTGGGAGGGGGAGGAGGGAGGCGGGGCTGTTGCTGCAGCAGGTGAGACATGTAAAATATTGGGCCCTTCATGGTGAACTTGGGGCAGAAGAATCAGGGATTTTGATAGAGCTTGTCCAGAATGGAGAATGTTCTGACAGCTGAGAATTTTGGCCGCTGCTACTATACCTTTCTCTCTTAAGTTAATTATTTTTTTGAAATCAGGGTTGAATCCATGAAAGGACTTATTAAAGGTTTAAGAAAAGGTGTAATGGTGAATGATAAAGACAGCAGCGCACAAAGTCAATACTGTTCATTCACATCATCTCAGACCAAGTGCAGGTTTCCCTCTTGGCACTTTGTGGGCAGAGGATCAACTTCCCACATAGATGCCTCACAAGTGGCTGACTCACAGTCCACCGACTCTGCACAGCTTCTGCTGAGCAGCTACACCTGTGATCTATCAGGAGGGCTGACCTTGCTCATGTGCTGAGATGTAAATCCGAACGGCTCCAAGCACAGCTAAGTACAAGAATTTTATCTCTAGAGACTGGACTGTCCAGAGGGTGTTTCTTGATGCATTATTAATAATGCTCTTACTTTGGTAAAGAAACGTCTTACTCTAATCTAATCAGTATTGTGCTCAAGTCATTCGAGGTTCTAATAGAGCAGTACGCTTTGCTTAGGGACACTCTTGCATTTTAATTTGCATGTTTAAGTGATTTTAGGACTCTTCAGATATGGTTGACTTCCTGTTAGACATCTATCCTCTCTCTCCTTTAGTGTTAAGAAGACACTCAAGATTACAAAATACCCAATGGTTTTCAGTTTTTCATGAAGAGAAGCTCTGGAAGAGGTCAATTAAATGTTTTGACAAAAATATCCAAACTAATGGCAGAGATTTATTTTTGAAGCCATCAGACTTGCTTTTGTCTTTGTAATATTTTACACTGTTAGGAAATGATTTTATTTTGGCACGCGATAGTCTCATTAAGAACAATGTATCCTCTTAGAATGTACGGCTTAATTCTCCTGGCCTCTCTTTTATTCAGTCATGGGAACACTCTGCCATTATAAAGAGCCCTTAAATGTCTATCCGGGAGCTGTGGGCAGGAACATGCCAGAGTCTTGGTCGGGTTAGGTTCTCAGATGTGACGGTTTTCTAGGTGGTTTTGGTTCCCCAGGTGGCAAAGAAAGACACGAATTGTCAACAGTCCTCTATTACCGCTCTTGCTTTTCAGACTATGTAATGTTGGATTGAAATGAAGTTTTGCCTCTCTACCTTCAACATTGTCATTGGGTCACAAAACATTAAAAATTCTTCCAGAGAGTACATTTTCCTATTTCACACAGAATAAGTAGGGACAAATTATTTTTGTTTCCAAGTGGTTAAGAATGAGCTTCTAAATAGAAACCACTGTCAAGACATTTTTCTCTCATTCACTTCCCCCCCCCGCCCAATAATAGTGATAACAATAATCGTGATAGCTACCACTCAGTGAACACTTAGTATATGCCAGGCTCGGTGCTAGCTCCTTGACCTGCATTATCTCTGTTCTTTACAACAACCTTGGAAAATAGGTATTATTATTATTTATTGTTATTGTTACCGTTATTCCATTTCACATAAGAAGGATTTGAGACTCAAGAGGGTTGGGTGATTTTTCTAAAAAATTGCACAGCAGTTGTGTGGAGAACTAGGATTCAAAGCCAATCCCAAGTAGAATGTTAACGCACACCTTTTATATATGGGAAGATGGCACACCTTAATACATGTTTCTTAAACAAATCTGTTCAGAAATGAATGAACAGATGAGATTATGAGGGCTGGATGGTTGCTTAAAGAAAAAAAGAAACAGAACAATCAACCCCACCAAGATGACTGTCATCCAGTTCATGAAATCTGTTGGATGTCCATGGGAAGAAGCTGTGTTTAATATAGTGTTGGTGGAGAAAGGAGGAGATGTTTAAGGAAGCGGTGATCACAGAAAAAAAATAAGTAAAAAACTATGATTTAAATGATTCCAATATCGCTGGATTTATATTAGGACAACTACATTCACTAAGTGAACTTAGACCAATTAACTACATTGTAACTTTTCTCATTTGTTGAATATGGGAAACTAATTGTAATACCCACTTTCCTGCTCTGTTCATGGCAGTGAAATACTTCTAAGAAACAAAATAAAGCAAATAAACGAAAAAAGATTCCATGTGACCTGGAAGTCGGTATCCTTTCTTTGATGCCATGCTGTGCTGAATCAGTTTATACCCTAGAAACCCAGGCATATACTCATTCACAGTTGCCGGTTGTATGCTCAAATCAATAACGTATTATTGAGTTGATCTTACAGGTGTGCTTGCTCAATTCTTGCATAGTCAACGAATGTTTACTGAGCATTTACTATGGGCCAGGCATTGCTCTCAGTTCTGGGACAGGGACACAGCAACGAAAGAAAGAGACAGAAATTACCGCTCTTGTGGGATTTGTATTGCAGCGATCATAAACGCATAACAAGCCCATTAATAAATAAGACATGTGGTGCTTCAGGAGGTAGAAAATATGGTGGAGGAAATAAGGAAGGAATGTTCTTGTGGAAGGTGCAATTTTAAATATGCTATTATAGAAGTTCTCCTTGGGAAGGTGACCTTTGAGCAAAGATGTGAGGGAAGCTTAAACCATGTAGTGTTAACACACTCCCTCATTCTCTATTGGTGATACTAATGAAAAAGGACATTATCTATTAGAAGAAGTGACAATAACTAACTCCTGGTGGGATATAGGGTGACATAGATGGATATGAAATTAACAATGAACCACTTAGGAAGGAAGAAAAAGCATCAGAATTGGGTGCTAAATATTAAGGTTGGTGCTAGGTTATAGGGAGCTGTAAAAAAGACCGTAGTCCTACTTTTTCTTACAAAGTGGCCACCAAGAAACTAGACCATTCTGCTATGGAATGAAGAGCGTCGTGATGGGGGTGGTTCCCCAGGGAGTCAGAGCAGTGACATCTTGCTGAAAGGTGATTGCTGACTAGGTAAAGGGCTGGGGGGAATGGAGGGAAGGACATGTTAGGTTGTGTGAATATCATACATAAAGGCCAGAAGTGAAGAATATAAGGCACATTTGGGGGAATAGAAATGTGGGACGCAGAGGTAAGGAGAAGAAGAGAGGGCTACTTTATGTAAGCTGGCCTCTGCCACGCTGCATTCTATGAAACACTGTGCCCCTTGACGCGTGTAAAGATGTTTCACGGTAGGCACAGGTAGGCACTTGACCACAGAGATCAATGCCCCAGTGGGTCAGCAGGAGCTAAGAAATCCACCCCCCCACCCCTTTTTTCTTTTTTAACTCTGTGAGTAGGTTAAGTCTATTACTGCTTGCATAAATTTGAAAGTCTGTTCAAATGAGGTAAGGAGAAGATGCAAGTTTGCTTAGGAATTTTTCAATGACTCTTTAAAAAGGGAAACATTGTATTAAAACATAATCTCAAATATTAATTATGGATACCCCAGAACATTCTCTATGGCAGGCAGAGTGCTCATCACTCATACTGCTATGCTAAGAATGCAGCACTGGTGTCCTGAGATACCCACTTCTGTTCTCAAGAGAGGCCAGGGTAGGGGTGGTGCATGTAGGGAGGTTCCACTGCACAGTTCCAGGCTGTAGCGCACACACTGTGTGCGGTGCAAATACTGTCATTTTCTCTGAATGTCACAACGTGAAATGGGTGATAAGCACTAGGCCAAGGTCCTCATCTTAGCTTTACCATCAGTGTTCTTCCGCACTGTCTATGCAATTTTGATCTTCAGACATCAAGGTGTTTTCTACTCAAGAGACTTTACTCACTCAAGCTAGAAAGCCAGTCTGCATTTCTAACACATACATATGTTAGCAAGCCATTGTAAAATATTTCATTACTAGTGATCCCTGTTTCATGAAGACTTGAGAGGAAGTAGCACACAATCACACAATCAGATAATGATTACATAATTACTGAACCTACATTATGTTTCAGACTTCCTGATGACCTACGGGGTTGGCGTATTAATCACTACAGAGGAGACACAAATTGGCATAAAGAGAAGGTTTAAATTCTAGCATTATCACTCACCGGCTGTGTAATCTTGGTAAAGTATTTAACATCCCTGGGCCTCAGTTTCCTAATCTGTGAAATAGGGGATCATTATCATATGTATCTTCTTAGCTGGTTGACAAAAAGAAACAACCTTTTTAGTTAACTGATAAAAAAGAACAACCCCATATGTTTGTTGTGAAGATTAAGTGTGTTATTGTCTGTGGGGTTCAGAATAGTGCCAGTCCTAAAATAAGCACTATAAAATTTTTAGGTTTTCTTTTTATTTTCAGGGATTTCCAGGGTAGGTGGAGAGGCAGGGTTGATCAGATATTTCTGCCTGGGGAGGAACTCAGAGGCACAGGGGATTGGTCTGAAATGATTGCTTACGTCTGAAATGTTTATGGTATGCTTTCCAGTGACCTCTCGAATGTTCCTGTATATTGCTTCACCTCCCCTAACGTGTGATCATTTTAGGAGCCTATTATGGGCTACTTACTCTTCAGGCTTTGAGCAAGCTGATAACCTTCGAATACATTCTTTTTCTGTGTAAGTTAGTCTGAGTTTGTCTTTGTTTGTAAACCAAAACTCTGACTAGCATGTCCCCATCTGGATGTTTAGGGAAAAAGTCCAGAAAGATTATAGATCTTGTTCACGTTCTTGAAGCTAGTGAACAGTAGAGAAGGAATTCAGCATATAGCATCCTTGCATTATGGCTTTGTTAAGTCTTCTATTAACTGATCAATAAATTTGTTTAATAAAGTTTTTGGTATTTAAAAGGCAGGTTTATAAAATCTTTTGGAACAATATAAACAAGTACCAGTTGAATCCTGAAATATTTAATGACATTGGTAAATCTTGATGTTTGTCATTGTTCATCTGGATTACTCACTGTCGTGTGAAGCTCAACGTAAAACAAATGCATTTCTAATTACATTATAATGTGTGCAATTAGGGGTAAGTGGTGAAGTGTAAATGATGGTACTCTACAGTATTGATCTAGTTAAGTGATCAGAATAAACTATGATTAAAAAATATTTAACAGTAAGTTCTAGAGAAAATTATTATAGAATATAGCATAAATAGAGGCCAACTATTGAAATACCCTTCAGAGAATGATGAATGCTATGAATTTAATGGCCCAGGTTCCTGACCATGTGTTATTTCTTTAATCTAAACTACCAAAGTTATTGTGTCGATTCATGAACCTCAGTGAGTGACATTATAATTTCTTCAGGCTTGTATGGTATCTTGCAGACGTGATTTTGTCTGTAGGCTTGGGTGATGATGGTGGGTTATCAAAGCGGTTTAGGGTCCAAAATGCCAAACCAAACCATAAGTTCAGGGAGTAAGTAGGAATTAAAATTGAATCATTAAAGCCAGAGATGCCAGCCACAGTTGAGTGTAAAGTCAGGAATGAAGGAGGCCACAGTCTTATGTCAAAAAAAAAAAAATGAGAAATGAGAAGATCAAAGGCAGGAGGATTTGGGGAGAGTTTTGGATAGAGACAACAGTAGAGGCAGAGAGGTGTGTATCTGGGCTTTATCAAATGCCTCGACACCAAAGATGGCGATTCTCTGCTTTGGGGCACACATGAACTCCTCTGTGACAACACCTTTGAGATTCTGACAAGGAGCCTCTGGGTAGATGGATCCAACCCTTTTTATAAAGGGCGTAAAGACCACTTAGCCAATCTGATGACATCTGTACTAATTGAGAAACGAATTCAGTAAGTTAGGGCACATGACCTCTAAACCTTGGAAATGAGAGAAAATAATTCTCTTTTGCACTAATCTCCAGTTTCGATTTTTAAAGTTAATTTATGTACCAGATAAACAAGGGGAGAGAACAGAAAAGCTTATAATGAAAAACAGTGGTCCTCTGTACACTGTCAGTGTGCCCAGTTTCATTTGCCAGAGGAAATGAATATAAATGGTTTCTGTATTTATTTGTTCTGTGATTGTATATCAAGTGATATATCACTTGATTTATTGATACACCTGCTCACATAGATTTAAAAGAATAGGATTTAGTTGACACTCTACTCTCTTTTCCTATCCTTTGTCATAATTTTTGATATTGTTCTTCTATTAGTTACCCTTATGCTTTTAAGAGGTATGTTCTTTTTTACTCCATCCAGTGTGAGCACTTTCTCCTAATAGCCTCTATCACTTTGAAAGCTGCTGTTGCTGATACCTCTACACATATCTTTGTCCCTACTTCTCACCCCTCCCACCTTGAGTCTGTTCCACCTTTTCTTTTACATTCTCAAGATTGTAACATTTCTACTGTGTTCTGCCAGCACAAGGAAGATTTCATACGTGTACATAGGTTGATTCAAAAAAGTTTAAAATCAGGGCACCTGGGTGGCTTAGTCGGTTAAGCGTCCGACTTTCACTTAGGTCATGATCTCGCGGTTCGTGGGTTCGAGCCCCGCGTCGGGCTCTGTGCTGACTNTGCTTGATAATTTTAGTCTGTGCAGGGTGGAGGTGGGGGGAGGGAGAAAGAATAATTGAGAAAACCTAAAAAAAATCAAACTGTCAAAGTAAGCCTCAAAGAAAATATTTCACTGGAAATCTTTAAAACTCAGCTTCTCTTATTTCCCTACTGGCTGATTTTGAGAGGAGAACAAGTCTCTGAGAAGCGTCATGTGACCATGAGTTGAGAATGGAGCCCTGGCTATCATCTCAGTGTACATGGTGAGGAGGAAGGAGTAGGAGTTCAGCAGCAAAGGGCTTAAAATGAGTGCAAACTCAAAGATATCTAAAACATACAAATTAGGGAAGGACTCTTAGGTGCAAAAAAAAAGTTTCAGGAATATAGTCATTATTGAGTAAGCCAACTGCAGATTTCATGTTTCCAAATGATGTGGAGATTTGGGTCAAAAACTGAAAATTATTCCTTGAGAGTTGGTTTGTTAATTTACTTAATTATCCATTTATTAATTCCACAAGCATTTATATAGTTACCCCAATAAATACTGGGTAACTATTCAGCTGTTTACACTAAGAATTCAGGGGATCTAGTGGGGGAAAATTCAGATTTAAGTTTTGTTCATAGAGATATTAGGATCTAATGTAGATCCCGACAACTAAAAAGGCGATAGTTTTTCCCCAAATTTAGTTAGAGCTAAAGCAAATCATGGTAAGTCAACAGATTTTGCCATGATTCATGTTTCCATCCATGCCAATTAGTTAAGTAATTTATTGAGATTTTAAAACACAAATATTGACGTTAATGAAATAAATACATTAGAGTATGGTCAGTCTAAACCATCGATTAAAAATTAGCTCAGTAATATACGATTCTCAGCAATATTCAGGTACAAATAATGTTGGTTCTCCAAATTTTACAAAGAGAAACTACCATTAATTTTTGAAGGCTTAGTGGTACCAAGGAGTTTTAATGGGGTGCATCAGTTTCATTTAACTTCCAGCTGAGAAAATAGAAATGTGGCCATTGTTCTCTCAGGTCAGATTCCAGAATCAATGTGTTAGATTTTGATCAACACTTGCAGGTCCCCTTTTCCTTCTGATCGTGACCTGAATGTGTGCTTGTAATTATGGGATTTGATAAGGCAAGAGAAAGAGTGAGTGTAGAGCCTAAAAATACTTTTTACCTTTAGAAATCAACCTGAGAAAAACTTTGATGAAAAGGAATGGACTAAGCACGAGTTTAACAAGTTAAAGCTACATCAAAGGGAGAGAAAGAAATCACCTGGTAATAAAAATCTTACTTTGATTGAAACTGGGCAAAAAGCCAAAGGTACTGGAAGGAGACTCTTAAACATACTGAATTGTTTCTGGATCAAACATTCATATATTTAGGGTAAAAAGTGAATTTTGTCTCTAAAAATTGTGGGGCTACATCAAAATGGGTCTCCTGCTGAGCTCCAGAGTTGAGCCATTGTTCATGAAGTTTCTTTCTTTGTAATTAAAGAATAGATACAGCTACATGTACTCATGTAAAATGGATCGATCAAATGTTAGCCATGTACAAGAATTTCTCATCAAAAATTCTGAAGCAAAGTTACAGGCTTGTTCTTTCACACAAGTTTCTCTGATTACAAAATATCCATTTAACAGATTTCACTCAAATGCTTATTAAAACAACTAAGCATTCTCAGGATGTAACAGTATCTATACCTAAACTTAATTTGGATACAGTGAAACTAATAACCTATTGCGTTATATCTCAGGCTGTTGCATTCATTGCTTTGTCAACACTGAGGATTGATGAAGATCTGTTTCCTTATTATGCTGGAGAATGCTGACATAGGAAACAGGATGGTTTTGTCAGGACTGATATGGAATGGATTGGGGCAGAACTAAAATTTTATCAAATGAAGTTGTCAAACACCTAGTGCAGGTGGGGGAGGAGCACAGAGAGAGGGAGACACAGAATCTGAAACAAGCTCCAGGCTCTGAGCCATCAGCACAGAACCTGATGTGGGACTCAAACCCATGAACCACGAGATCATGACCTGAGGGGAAGTCGGACACTCAACCAACCGAGCCACCCAGGAGCCCCAATTCAGGAAATTTCTGTATGACACAGCAAGTTCACAAGCATTTATATTAGAGAAAAAGTGATGAAACACCAGTAAGTCAAAGTCGAGTACAGATTCAGATGGTTGGGGTCCTAGAGATATGCATGCCCACAGGACAGGAAAACTTTCTCCTGGGGAGGCTGAGTTCCAGACAGCCAGACACTTTATCACAGGAGAACCATGATAACCCTGAATCCATAGCCACATAGTATATTAAAATCTCCATAGAAGAGGGAGCAAGGAGATTGGGGGAGGGGGAGAAGGGCTAAATAAAAATTAGTTTTACCTACCAATATGTCTGCATTCTGCAGCCCAAGCGATGATACCTACGGATATAGACAAAATAAAATTCTAGTGTGAGAATTAAAGGGAACAAAGTGAAACGTTGATTCTGCAAGGGTTTCTAAAAAAAAAAAATCATCCTTGGTATCAGATGGATGCCAGAGCCAGTTAACAACAGCAGCAACCACAACAGGTAACATTTTTTTGAGTGTTTACTCTTTGAGAATATTCAATTAAATAGTCTGCATGCATTAGCTATTTCTGTCCTCACAAATTCTTTCAGATATGCACTGTTTTTTTTATATGCTTATTTATTTTTGAGAAACAGAGAGAGACAGAGAGTGGGAGAGGAGCAAAGAGAGAGGGAGACACAGAATTGAAGCAGGCTCCAGGCTCTGGGGTGTCAGCACAGAGCCCAATGTGAGGCTTGAACCCACAAACCGTGAGATCCTGACCTGAAGTCAGACACTTAACTGACTGAGCCACCCAGGCACCTTTCAGATATGCACTGCTATTTGATTCATTTTAAGATGAGAAAACTGCAGGTAAGACAAGCCAAGTGCACCAGGAAGTAGAGTGTGGAATGAGACTCAGGCTGCTTGGCTCCACATCTCATGCCCTTGACCTCTGAGTAACAGTGCATCTTGAGAAGTCCAAGCAATATGAAGGGAGTGACAGCAGAATCACACCTTGGGGAATTTGACTGGCAGAGTGGGGAGCATTGTGAGAAAAGCCAGTAAACCAGCAAAGGTTCATTAAGAACAGGTATTTACATAGGGAGAGTGTAGCTTGATACTCTTGTAGATACTTGGTACTCTGCTTTCTCCTGGGCATAAGGTAGCACAGAAGGACTTTTTACTGGGGCAGCTGGATGGCTCAGTGGGTTAAGCATCTGACTCGGTTTTGCCTCACATCATGACCTCATAGTCATGAGTTCGACCCCTGCTTCAGGTTGAGAGTGAGGAGCCTCCCTCTCTCTCTGCCCCTCCCCTGTTCAGTCTCTCTCTCTCTCTCAAAATAAATAAATAAATAAACTTAAAAAAAACTAAAAACAAGAATGCTTCTGCTGAGTACAGAATGTGGTACCATTATAAACACCAGATCCATTATTTCTTGCCCTAGGACCCTGATAATCAATCGGTGTAGCCAGAACACTGGTTTGCTTGTTACTTTTCAGTATACGCAATATGCTACTATATAGAATCTTTTTATTTTCAATTTTATAAATGTTCCAAAAACAACTCAGGAAGGTTGAGTTGAGGGTAGTTTTAATTGTTTGAAGATATTCAGCTTATTAAGGAATTTAATAAATTTTTATTCAGTGCCTATTGTGTTCAGACACAGATCTAAGTGATTGAGGGCAATGAGAAGCAAAAAGACATATATTCCTACATACTTGGAGCTTGTCGTCTGAAAGGAACAGACAATAAATAACACATGTAATACAATCATAAATCACGCAGACTGTTAGTAGGTGCTGTGAAAAGAATCAGAGTAAGGAAGAGCATAGGGTTGGAAAGTGCATTGTAATTTTAAGTCAATGCTTTAAGTCAGGCTTGAACTCATAGAAAAATGATGTTATTTGAGGAATAATTTGAAGGAGGGGAGTAAGTTAGCCATGGGGGTATCTTCTGGAAGACTATTTCAGCAGTGGGAATATCCAATGCAAAGTTTTCAGAGGTTCTATGTGTTTTATATTTGTTCTCTGTGTGTGCCATATATGCCTGCGGGCTGAAGGGGTAGTGAGTATCTGTGGATTTTTTTTTATGACTACTTATATTTCTCAGTGAAATGAGAATCAGGGTCATCAGCTGAAAGTGAGAACACAGGAAAGGACAGGGAGGCTTGAAGAACAAGGAGAGTGGGGAAAATAGTCATGTTGGCGTGGGAAAGTGAAAGGAGGCATTGGTTTGCTAGAGCTGCCATAACAAAGTGTCACCGACTCAGGGTTTAGAAAGCACACATATATTGTCTCAGTTCTGGAATCTAGAAGCCTGAGATCTAAGTGTTGATAGGGTTGATTTCTTCTGAGGTCTCTCTTCTTGGCTTGTAGATGGCTTTTTCTCCCTGGTCTTTCCTCTATTCTAAATCCAAATTTCCTCTTTTATTTGATTTTATTTTTCACACACACACACACACACACACACACACACACAGAGAGAGAGAGAGAGAGAGAGAGAGAGAGAGAGAATCTGGAGCAGACTCCACGCTCTGAGCTGTTAGCACAGAGCCCGATGTGGAACTCAAACTCCTGAACCATGAGATCATGACCTGAGCCAAGATCAAGAGTCGGATGTCTAACTGAATGAGCCACCCAGATGCCCCCAAATTTCCTCTTTTTGTATGGACTCAAGTCATATTGCATTAGAGCCACCCTTAATGACCCCATTTTAACTTAGTTACCTCTTTAAAGACCCCGTCTCCAAATATAGTCACATTCTGGATACTCAGGGTTAGGATATCAACATACAAATTTTGAGGGGACACAATTCCACCCAGAGAAATGGACTAGGAGACATAGAGTATGATATGCTGCCAGAAGAGTTAGGGGTTAAGAGTTTGAAGATTTATATTTAAGCTTTAAATGACCTCTACTCTGCAGTTCCCAATATAGCATCTCTTAATTTCTTACCACTATCTGAGAAGACACAGACAAATGTGAAAACTGAAACAACATAAAAACCTAACCTAACAATCAATAAGACAAAAGGAGAAAAGAAGACACAAAAGGCACTCTGGAAGACCCTTAGCAACAGTGGGTTTTGGATGACTTTTTCAACTCCAAGAAACTAGACAATGGGTGGAAGAAATGAATCGATCCCAGTGAAGCAAAATTGCACCAGATAAATTGCCACTGGAGAGTGGATATGGGATTCGGCTCAGTAATCTACTCTCCAGGGATAAACTCAATCAAGTAATTGAACCATCAACCACATAAGACTAGCAGCATCATGGGCAAATTACATGAAGGTTCTGCTGGAGAACTCTCCATCTCTACATATTCTATCTCATTCAAGAAGGAGAAGAGGAATAAGATTATATGGGCACGCAGTGCCAGACAAGGGAAAGGAGCATCATCATGAACACATGGAGAAGATAAATCTGGAAGTTATCATTAAGTCATTGAAAAGAAAACCTCACAGAGAATGAAAAAAACCATTTCATTAAAATTCAAGAAGACATCATTCCAATGAAATAATATGAGAAAGTCCTAAAGAGAGACCAGGCATATGATTAAAGAGATTATTTGAGACAAAGAAGGATGGCAAGGTGATTCAAAGTAAAATAGTTGAGTAATAATTCACCCTGAATTGAGCAAGGGTCAGAGTTGAAAGTGTAGGGAACAGGATTAGGGATTTGGAGGATAAAATTCAGAGGTTCTTTGAGAATGCAGGGCTAAATGACAAAAAGATGGAAATGAAAGAACTAATCTCATTGCTGAATACAAAATATCAAAACATTTTTAAAAATTTTTTATGTCTTTATTTTATTTTGAGAGAGAGAGACAGAGAGCAAGTGGGGGAGGGGCAGAGAGAGAAGGAGACACAGAATCCGAAGCAGGCTTCAGGCTCTGGGGTGTCAGCACAGAGCCCAATGCGGGACTCAAACCCACAGACTGTGAGATCATGACCTGAGCTGAAGTCAGATGCCTAACTGACTGAGCCACCCGGGCGCCCCACAAAATATCCAAAATTAATAGAAGACAATGATCAAAACCCAAATCAGTTAAAACTACCTTGCATCTGCAGATTAGAAGACACCATATTTCAGGCACCAGCACTGGGTACATATTATACATCTGTATGTATAATGTACATGTATGTATACATACATATCCTGGGTCTGTGAAGCAGAAAGAACAACAAAATAAAATGGACAGCTCCCTTCAGTACCACAAGTCTGTTATAAATATCCATTCAGAAGAAAAGAGATCATCTACCAAAATGTAGAATGCAACTCTAAGTGCCAAAGATATGCAACATATTTTGTATAATTTTAATTTGGTGTGATCCTTGTATAATCAGCCAATTTGTCTTTGGCTTGTAAAGGGAGATAAAAACCTATTCAAATATAGAAATGAGTCTTTAAAAATGACACTTTCATGATAGTCTTGAGAAAAAAAGAAACCCTCAATAATACACCAGTTGACAGACATGAGATAAAATCAGAAGCTGAAAGACAGGAGATAAAAAAGACTAAAAGTAAATAAATTGTAATATTAAGTGGAATGAGGAAGAATATGGAAGCAGAATAAAGTAAACATATTTTCTATTCAAAATAAAAACAAAGGCATTTAAAATATGTCATATTAAAAAAATCTCATAACAATTGCTGTATAATACCTCAGATATATTAAAAAAAGGACCAATATATTAAATAAGTAAAATTTGAAAACTTTAAAAGTTGGCACTAGTAAAATGGAATATATGTCTTCTAACACACTGTAGATTATAGAAGTAAAATACAAGTTTTTAAAAAGTCCACATAGTTAAGAAAACAAAGGAAACAGCAAGAACATAAAACAACATAATAGAAGCCAGACCAAACCTTGCAGCTATAATTGAGCTGAGAATAAAGATTTGTTTGTTCTGTTTGAGTCAAATCAGTCTTTACAAGCAGCATCATTAAATGCCATTGCTCTAGACATTTTGCAGCAATTTAAAAAAAATTAATGTTTATTTTTGAGAGTGACACAGAGTGTGAGTGTGGGAGGCGCAGGGAGAGAGGGAGATAGACTCCAAAGCAGGCTCCAGGCTCTGAACTGTCAGCACAGAGCCCGATGGGGCTCGAACTCATAAACGGTGAGATCATGACTTGAGTCAAAGTTAGACGGTTAACTGACTGTTAACCTAGGCACCCCTTGTGGCAATTTTTAAAGTCCCAAAGGTCACTAAAAAAAAAATCTGAAAACCATGTGAAACTCAGAAGGGAAGTTTTTTTTTTTTTTAATCTTTTATTTATTTTTGAGAGAGAGATAGAGACAGCATGAGCAGGGGAGGGTCAGAGAGAGAGGGAGACACAGAATCCAAAGCAGGCTCCAGGCCCTGAGCTGTCAGCACAGAGCCTGATACGGGGCTCGAACCCACGAACCATGAGATCATGACCTGAGCCGAAGTTGTATGCTCAACCGACTGAGCTACCCAGGCGCCCTTCAGAAGGGAAGTTTTAATTTAAAAATGGAGTTCCTGGGTGAAGTCAAAGAAAAATCAAGTTTATTAACAGCATGTCATACTAAAATATGTAAAAGCAGTTCAAATTAAAAAAAACAGTTTTATTAGGGAAATGGAGGAATTATAATATTGGAATCATATATGTAGAATTGCAGGTAAAAAGCATTAAATGGCTGGGAAGCATTAGATGGGGCATAGAAAAGTTAAAGACTTCAACATAAAAATAAAAGTGTAAAGGACTCAAATAAAAGTGTAGACAATTATCATGAAATCTTGAAGGGGCAACACCTCTCTAGGCCTGTGGCAAAGACAAAAACCTTAAAGGGAAACTGGATTGGACTTTAAGGCTCAAATTTTCAACCCCTTACAAGTCTGAAGAGATAGACAAATAAATCAACAATACAATTAAAAGGCAATAGCCAGGACGCGTGGGTGGCTCAGTCGGTTGAGCATCCTCTCGGCTCAGGCCATGATCTCACCATCGGTGAGTCGGAGACCCTTGTCAGGCTCTGTGCTGACAGGGTCAGAGCCTGGAGTTTCGTTCAGATTCTGTGTCTCCCTCTATCGCTGCCACTTCCCCGCTCATGCGCGCGCTCTCTCTCTCAAAAATAAAATAACAACATTAAAAAAAATAAGAAAATAAGGTAACAGCCAATCTGGGGAAATATTCTCAATGTTTATGACAGACAAATGATGAAAGTATTTAATATTAAACTGTTAAAAAGGATAAAAATAATTGTACAACTCTAGGGAAAAATGAGTAAACCATAAAATGAGGCAAAAAATAAAAGAAATAGAAGCAGCACATAAATATGAGAAAATTTAACCCAATTAGAGATCAAGAAATGCAAAGTAAAATAACCATGGTTTTCACCTACTAAATTGAAAAGCAGTCTTCTTTTTCCATTTTATTTTAAAAATAATAATGACATCTTTAAGTTTGCTGGTAATTGAAGTTTCTCATATTGTCAACTGGCATATAAATTAGCAATTTTTCTGGCACATAAATTAGCAATCTTTCTTGAAGGCAGTGTGTTAACTTGTGTCAAAAGCCTTAAAATATTCATTTCCTTTGATTCAGTAATTTCACTCCTGGGAATTTATTCTAGGGGAAAAAGTATTCACAAAACAATGTGTTATGAGGGTTCAGGACAGATGTATTTATGCTCTAAAAATTATTTTTTCTTATTGTATTTTACTAAGACAAATCTTAGAGTGGAATACTTTACAGACATTAAAGTTAATATTTCTGAACACATCTAATGACAGAAAATTCTCATGATACAGTATTAAATTAAGAGCAGGTTAATAAATTTTCTTTACTCAAATTCTATTTTTTTAAAGTATATTTATGAGAAGAAAAGAGAATAAAAGGAAAAATAGCAATTATATCTTGGGATGATAGACTTATCAGTGATTTCCATTTTATTGTTTTATATATTTTCAAAAATAACTATAATAATACATTAATTTTATAATAAAATATGATTTAAAAAGTACACTTTTGGAAGGAAAAGAATTTGGGGCTTTTTCCCCTTTAGTTTGAATTATGTGAATATTTTTCTAATTCAAAGTTTCATTTCTGATTCCCCAGCTAGAATCCTTCTATTGTGACACCCATAAAAGATAATACATTAAAAATTTTGTAAACATTTTTTTTATCTCTTGGACTATAAGCCCCTCAGTTGTGGGTATCCTCTTTTATTAACATTAACAAAATGTCTAGCTTGTAAGGTATTTTTAACATATTGATAATGCCTATTAAATATCTGTTGAATGGATTTATTCCAGTTTGATGATAGAGATGAAAACTTGTAGAAAGAGTAGTCTGTGGTTTACAAAATTATCCAATAATAAAAACACTTTGAATGTGTGTGTTTAAATTTTGTATCTTTTTAACTTGACAACTTGAATATTCATGTGTTTAAGAAATTTGTTCTGATTGAGCGCCTGCGTGTCTCAGTTCGCTAAAGCGTCCAACTTTGGCTCAGGTCATGATCTCGAAGTCTGTGAGTTCGAGCCCCACATTGGGCTCTGTGCTGACAGTTTGGAGCCTGGAACCTGCTTCCGATTCTGTGTCTCCCTCTTTCTCTGCCCCTCCCCCACTCATACTCTGTCTCTCTGTCTCAAAAATGGATAAATGTTAAAAAATAAAAGATTAAAAACAAGCAATTTGGTCTTATCTCGTTTAATCTTCTTTTATGCCTCATAGCCACTGATATATTTCTAAATAACCTATAGAGAACCTTTTATATATACACTTTAAATAAATGGAGGATTTAGAATACATTTATAACACTTTAAGAATACTATGGGCACATATTTCAAATCCCAACATGCTTCAGTTGAGGACTGTTGTGACAGAATCTATAATGAATGAATTTCCACAAATTAAAGTGTCTAGAGTCAGTACATGTTACTCGTTTTCATATATATTGCATTCCTCTTTTACATAAAGAAATGGTATCTTTTTCCCTTTGAAATTCTAAGAGTGGGAAAATAACAGGCTGGTGTGTATTATAGAAAGTGGTGGAGAAACCCCATGGTATCCTTGAGACAGAGGGACACATATGGTAGGTATGCCTAGGGCAGTGAGTAATAGACTTGATCTAGATTAAAACCACCTGAAGGGACTTTGCAGCTATAATTAGTGAATCCTCTACAGGAGGAGTCTTATGTTTATTATTTTACTGCAGTCAATCAAGTGAGTTTTTTAAAAAGCCTTTTTGGTACTGTGTTGTGATACATGTAGATTTAAAATCGAATTGAGCACAACAGATCCTTAAATCTAGAGAACAAATTGATGGTTGCCAGAGGGGTGGGGGGTGGGGGATGGGCAAAAGAGGTGAAGGGAAATGGGAGGTACAGGCTTCCAGTTATGAAGCGAGTAAGTCATGGGGATGAGAGATACAACAAGGAGGTTACAGTCAGCGGTATTGTAATAGTGTCGTTTGGTGACAGATGGTAGGTAGAACTGCTGTGAGAGGAGCATAACACATAGACTTGTCGAATCAGTCTGTTGCACACCTGAAACTAATGTAATGTTCTGTGTCAACTATGCCTTAATTAGAAAAAAAACCCAAAAATTTAATTGAGCAGAATAAGTAAATAAAAGCGTTGAAAAGAACTGGATGCATGAGGACCATATGGTTCATGCCCAGGTCCCTGGAGTAATTCTTAGTAGCATTTCTCCCAGTTCTCTAGAGTTGAAGCTAAGTTTATCATTGCCCTCCCTACAAGGTACATTGAAAATGTCAAATGAGTGCTAAATGTGTGAAAGAACCTGGAAGACTTAAAACCTGGGAGTTTTCCATGGTGGCCTTCCGGACACTTGTCCTTGGAAGCTGTTCCACCCACTTTTGTACATGACACAGTCCCAAACTATTCCTCTTCATCCTTTAGATAAAACCCAGGCTGTCCAAACAATGGCTGCTAATCCACGTGAAAAACCCCTCTCTTCCCATTTCCAGAACCAGCCAAACGTTGACAAACCTCTTTCCTCCTGCTGAAGTCTCCTAAAATATTCCACCCTCTCCCCCAATTTAGAATGCTCCTTAACTCCTTCAGACCCTACTCATGCTAGGTGTTTTCAAATAGTCTTGTCCAGGTAGTGCTCTGGTTGATTTTCTTTCTCAAGTAAGAAAGAAACTCTTGGAATTCAGATGTAAGGTAGGAGAGAGTATTTCTACCTTTCCTGGCCACTGGAGACAAATGGAGTGGGGAAATATTTGAACTGGGTTTAAATGAGTGAATTGTTTACAGATTGAAGAATAAATTTTATGTACTCAAAACTTAGCAGATATCAGTTTTCACGTAGTATTTCTACATATATCAAGGCCAGAAAATATTGTAAGACAAAACTGGAAACTGGTTAACTCTTTCTATGGGTAAATATATGAGTAAATGTCCAATTACAAGGTAAATAAAGCCAGCAAGTGTGGAAAGTCTCATTCTAGGACGGACTTCAATTTGATCCAAAGCGTTTTTGAGAATTAGTATAGATTTCTAAAACCTGCATCCATTCTAATCCATGTAGTCACAAAATTTTACTTCAGAGGGAATCTTTAAGCTAAAAATAATTTTCTTTGTATAGCAACAGAGCCAGAAATTTCAAAGAAATATTTCAAGAACGCTTTGACTTATTATAATGTTGCAAGGACATTATCACAAAGGACAAATACAAATATTCTCTCTCTGGTGTAGATAGAAAAACAATATAACCACCAAAGTATTTAATTGAGCTCTAACCTGCACTTAGATTGCTGGTAGCAATCAGGTTGAGCACATGTTCACCATTGCAAATTTCACTTGACCCCCAAATGCATCCTTCTGCTCTCTTCAGTACGTGTTTTAGTGCTAAGAGTATGGTTCTTTTCAGATATGAAAAAAGTAAAATAATATCTATTTCTCTCTCAAGTCTGGGATCTGAGTGCAGTTATAGAGCATTGCGTCCACCCGGTCTATGCTTTGGGTAATATCTGCCATAAACGGGACCAAAAACTCATTATGGGGCAATGGGGTGCTAGCAGCATTTAAAAACAGGCTATTTCGAAAAAAAAGAAAAGAATGATGAGGAGGTAGGAATTGATTTGCAGTGTTTGCAAATTCCTATGTTATAAATACTACCACCATGGACATTTTGAGTGACCCATGCGGAGCTCCTGAAAGCAGCGCATGCTGGGGGACACCATTTATGCCATTTATAGTATTTTCATTATATAGTCACACAGATGTGAATAGCCTCCAGAGCATGGATAGAAACTAATGATGAAGTGGTGGATTTTAGATACCTATTTCTTTAGTTTTAGTTTTATTTCATTTATATATGTATTTATTAAGTGTTTAGTTTTTAAATATTTATTTATTTATTTTGAGAGAGAGAGAGAGAGAACATAAACAGGGGAGGAGGAGAGAGAGAGGGAGAGAGACAATCTGCACTGACAGTGCAGAGCCTGACTTGGGGCTTGATCTCACCAATTGTGAGATCATGACCAGAGCTGAGAGCAAGAGTCAGACATTTAGCTGACTGAGCCACCCAGGTGCCCCAGTATAATTTTTTAAGTTTGGTTATTTATTTTAAGAGAGAGAGAGAGAGAGTAGGGAGAGGGGCAGAGAGAGAGGGGAGTGAGAGAATCCCAAGCAGGCTCCACGGTATCAGCACTGAATCCAATATGGGGCTTGATCTCATGACCTGAGCTGAAATCAAGAGTCCCATTCTTAACCAACCAAGCCACCCAGGCACCCCTAGTAAAATTTATTTCACTGAAAGTTTCCATAATTTAACAATGGCTATGTTAATAACTGGCTGGCAAAATTTCTCAGAATGTAACAAGAGGCTCCCATGAACTGGTGAGAGCAAGCTTCAGCACAGCACTTGTTCCGTGTGTTTATTTCTTTGTTTTAAAAATATGGTCCCAAGGTGCACCTGGGTGGCTCAGTCGGTTAAGTGTCGGACTTCAGCTCAGGTCATGATCTCACTGCTGGTGGGTTTGAGCCCTGAGTTGGGCTCTGTGCTGACAGCTCAGAGCCTGGAGCCTGTTTTGGATTCTGTGTTTCTCTGTCTCTGCCCCTCTCTTGCTTGCTCTCGGTCTCTCTCTCTCAAAAATAAATAAATTTTAAAAAATTTAAAAATATGGTCCCATGGATTGGCATTATATCACATCACCTTGGAACTTATTAGAATGAAATCTTTGCTCCCTTCCCAAACCTACCAAGTCAGATTATTTATTTTAACAAGGTCTATGGGTAATTTCTACCCAAGTTAAATTTTGAGAAGGGGCGGCCACGTGGCTTGGTCAGTTAAGTGTCCAACTCTTAACTTTGGCTCAGTTGCTCTACAGAATTGGGGCTCAAGAACCTTGTGCAAACATGTTGATATCTGGGTACTGCTATTGCTAAGTAATAAACTTTTCTTCTTTGAAAAATAAAAAAAAAAAGACTGTAGTAGCTTTGCATATTTTCTCCTTGCTATTATGTGTATCTATTTATACATAGTGTCTAGTTTTTACTTGTCTGTCTCCTTCTTCATGGTGTTATTGTAAAGAATTTCACTGGAAGTGAACTTTACAATGTAGTCTTTAGATAATAGGATATTTGATGGGACTCTAACTAGAGTTGTAGAATGATGAGAATAACCAAGGATGAGGACTGTGTATCCTTCCATTTTGGGGAGACAGTGAAAGTTTCCTTACTAGTATGAAAGAAAGTTCCATGTTGTTAGGTAGAAATGGAGTGTGTTATTGCATGGAAGCTCAAAATTGTGTTGAACTATGTGTATGATTACTGAGTGGCCAAACGGGTGGACTGTGCCAGCTATTAATTTATTGCTTCTCAGTTCCAAGTCCACCTTTGTTTGCCCTGCTTTGTAGTGATGGGATTAGGCTCTGCAAGTATATGTACCCTTTGCCAGCTGGCTTGATATTAGGCTCCCCTGAAAAGACACTGGAGGGACACTGTCGGACAGAAGAATAGGAAGAGACTTGCTACCTCTGTGTTCCGTTTTCCATGGGACACTGAGAAGACTGGTGTGAGGTGGGCACAGAGACCTGTGGCATAGCTGAATGTTCTTTGCCTTATACCGAGGGCACCTCTTAGCAAGCCTGTGTATCACCATCAACTGCTTGTGCTACTCCAATATGCCTTCTTCTTAATGGGTTATATCTACAAGAACTCTATCACCAAATAATGTCACATTTAGAGGAACTGTGGGTTAGAACTTCAACTTTTTTGGGGGGAGGGGAGAGAACTCAGTTCAACCCCTAACACATCCATATCCTGAAATATTAGCCTTTAAATTTTTTGACATGTATGTTCCTGTTATACTACTAAATAAGAAATTAACTTACAAAATGTGCATAATGCCGTTTTCCTAAAAGGAAATAAATACACATATTTTTATAAACAGAGAAATATCTATCAGGATACACCTTATAATGATAATAGTAGTTATCCCTGGGTAGAAGAAGAGTAGATTTAAAAAATTTTTGCCACATAAAAAATTGCCTACCTATATTTTCTAATTTTTATTTTTTTAAATATTTATTTATTTTTGAGAGAGAGAGAGAGAGAGAGAGAGAGAGAGAGACTGAACACAGGCAGGGGAGGGACAGAGAGAGGGAGACACAGAAACTGAGGCACGTTCCAGGCTCTGAGATATCAGCAAAAAGCCCGACGCGGGGCTCGAACTCATGAGCTGTGAGATCATGACCTGAGACAAAGTCAGATGCTTAACCGACTGAGCCACCCAGGTGCCCCCACTTTCTAGTTTTTCCAGAACAAGTTTGGATTACTTCTGTGATAGAATATTTTTATTTAAAATAATTAAAACTATTGTAATAACATATTTGTAGAAAAGCCTGTTTTCTAGCTTTTAAAAACATTTTGCATTTTTAATCCAATGTTTTAGGCAATGTACTGGTAGCTATAAGTAGTTGATGAATGGGAAAGGAGATATTGGCTTGGCTGTAGACCTGTGTATTAAGTTCAGTCTGTGGGATAAGTACTGGGCCGTGGGGGTGAACTATAGTTCAGGCTCTTGGTGGGGGAGGGGGTCAAGGTGGGATTGCTGATATGTTTTCTTGTGCCACATGACTCAGATGTATAAACATGGTTGTGGCAAAATTGGTATTGTATGTGCCAAAATAATGCTTCAGGGTGGCTGAATTAGACCTACATAATTAGACATGAAGGGATAGCTGCAATCCAGATTTCTTGTGATTTTCAACCACAAAAAGTTTATGAATTTGTGTCTCTTTATTACAACATTTCAAGAAAAAATATATTATCAAAGAAGTTGTTCCTAAGTGTTCTAAGAGTCAAGGCCAATAAAGATACTTTTCAATTTCTGGATTCTATATTTATATAGCTTCTGATTTGCATTGCTCACTGGATTTCAGTAAACCTGATTCATCTGTACTAAGATACCATTTTTGACTAAATCCTTATTGGGAAAGAATTTCTGTCCTAAATAATTCTCTCTGAATAAGGGAAGGGTTGGAGACGAGTTGTTTAACTATAAAGTGGGAGATAATATGATGACTCTACATATGAAACTCAATGTGAATGATATTATATAGCTGGAGTACTTGGCAAGGGTTAACCGAGAGTTAACATAAGTAGTTTTCAGACATTAAGCAAAGGACCCTTAAAATGGACTCTTCAACATTTCACCATAAGGAGTTTGGTTATGGAGTTTAGCTAAAAAAGACTGAGATAAATTGAACAAGTAAATATTTGGATCACATCTCCATATGATGATTAGTTTGGCAGAATCCCGAATCCATAATGCTTCTTGATGCTGTCTAGGGAAACATCAGGGGTTGTTGTTTAATTGTTTTTGATATTCTTTCATTAAGAGTAGAGATTAATACTGTTGGAGGATATCATCAAGAGGATGTGACCACTGGTTGACCTGTGAGCTGGACCAAGACAATTGGAATGTACACCCTGCCCACTAAATTAGAATTCATTTCAAGGATGCAACCTTGAGAAAGTAATGTGTTGTTGGGACCATCTGGACTATGTATGTGACTGAACCTTAGTAAAGCCTCTATATAAATTTGAAGATTCTAAGATTTTAAGTAGATTTAAGATCTACTTATCTCGCAGCTAACCCAAACAAGCCTCATAATCTAAGTTTTCTTGGCTTCTTAAAACTTCCATCTACTGATCTAGAGTCATCTGCCTCTTACTTTGTCTGTTTTTGCCCTTAATGTATGGGGGTCAGTATAGAGTTTGACCCAGGCAACTCCTGAGGCTGCAATCTGACAAATATGTCAGAAAATAAAGTAGTAAATTAAAGTTGTACATTTGGATGATACCTACTCTGTTCATTTCTTTCTGGGGGCACACCTGTTTCACCCATCCACAAAGTCAAAAGTTTATCAATCAGAAGACCAGTATGATGATGTATCAGTCTACTCCCCTATCCGTGATAGACTAAACTATTTGAATACCTGATCAAGTTGGACAGAGTCTATTTAGCAGAAATTTGGATTGCTCAGTAAGTATTTACTAGTCTCTATAAAGCTTTGAAGTTATTTCAGTTATTGAAAACAAATAATGAGGAAATGTTTTCTTCCACATAAAAGCATTTAGGGACCAAAGTTCCAGGCTGTCAATTCAAACAGAATCAATTCACTTTTTTAAAAAATATTTTATTTTTAAGTAATCTCTACACCCAGTGTGGATCTGGAACTCACAACCCCGAGATCAAGAATCACACACTCTACTGACTGAGCCAGCCAGGTGCCCCCAAACAAATTCACTTTTAAATGGACTTCTTCAGGTAATTAAGTATACAGATTGCTACTAGGGATTTTTACATATTTTCCTAGCACATTTTATATAAAATATGGTAAGTTCAACCTTATATTAAATACTTATTGTGTTATTTACACACAGGCACTAAACATTTCAAGGCAAATATTCTCATCTGTAGCCACCGATATTTCTTTCTGTGCTGGAATGGGAAAGATTGAAAGATAACATGCCTTATATTCACACTTGTCTTTCAAGGGCTTCCCAAATCTTGTGCATTTAAGCTTCAGACAGGGGGAATTGTCATCTCCTCTCCTTACCGGGGTCGATCCAACCTCTAGGGCAGGTCACAGAGTAGCTGTTGTCTTCTGTACCCACCACCCACAAGAAGTAGGCTATGGAGACCTTCTGCACCGCACCATGTAGAGCTGAATTCCTTTTGCTGATGTTTCCCAACCTTCATTAAAAGCAAATGTGCCCCGGATGTTTGTTCTTTGCCACATACTGTATGTGAAACTGAGACTGTGGTCGAGGCAGGACAGACACCACGCTGCCCTCATTGAACTCACAGCTCAGAGGATAGACATATTAATTGAATATTTAAATCAGTGTTTTAAACCCATTAAGTCAATATTCCCTGAATATTTACTATGTATCCATCACTGTTTAAGCACCAATGATAAAGCAGTGAAAGAAAAAACGGTCATATCCCTGTCTCAAGATTGATTTCTAGTTGATATAAAATTATAATCACATATTCATGCTAGGAGAAAAACTGTTGAGTCCAGTGATCACATGTATCAGTGAAATGTAAGCTACGCTAGCAGCTCAAGATCTTCTGCCCTGCCGTGACTAGGCAGGGCCCTGAAAGATGAGGAGTAAACCTAGCATGAGCAGAAGAAAACATTTCAGGTAAAGAAAACACATTTTAAGAACCTGGGCTAATTACCATAGAATTGTGGGGAAAAGCCCTGAAATATGAAAATTCAAAAGTGATTAAGAGTCCTAGCAATTAATTCTAAATCCCTGACCAGTTAAAATGAATTAAATGACCATAAAGCTAATTTCTCTTGGGGCTTTTTCCAAATTCAATGTATGCTAAAAAACAATTACTGTATTCAAAACTGAATATTCATTAGGGAATTCTGATCAAGGATGAAAAAGTGAAGTTTATAGTAAGGATAAACTCAGTGCTAACAAATTCTATATATGCAGTCACAATTTAAAGTCACAATACTTTAAAAAATATATATAATTTAATATTTTTACATTTTAAATTTGAATACAAAAGAAAGGGAAAGTTTTCATTATTAGCAGGGGTACAGAGCTCAAAAATAATTTTATTATTTTTTTCTGATACAACTAAAATATATGTTCATGTATAAAATTTGAAAAGTGGACAAAATTATAAAAAAAGAAAAGGAAGTTAGCAATTATCCTGCATCTCAGTTTTATATCAATTTACATTATAGTTGATTTAAATTATCAAATTAAAAATCATCACATATTTTTATGTATAAATATGCTAAAATTGTACTTCTCAGACACGGACATAAATTAAGCCAATAGACCAAATAGCTCTGGAGTTAGCATATTTAGGATTTTTATAATGCACTATTTATATATTTTACATAAGAAAATAGCAACATTGTTAGGTTTCTAAAATTGTTTGTATCATCATTGGGCTTAAATAATGATTGAATTTTAGAAAATCGGAAGATTTTCTATTTTAAGAAATTACATTTTAAGCCTGTAATTTTATTTTGTTGAAAACATATACATTCATATATGAATTTTCATGGTGTAAATGATTATGAAATAAAATGAATTTTCTAGTATTCTGATTATTTTTGAAGATAATCTAAAACATACTGTTAGCCTAATGTAAAATATGCATACTGCATTACAACAGATAGGGGGCTTAATAGAATTAGCTGAGTAATAAGAACATTAATAATTGTTAGATTAAAAAAGTGTTTGATGATCATCTCAGTGTTTATTATATTCTAGTATTCTAGTTTTAAATCTTTCTTTTTTTAAAGTTTATTTATTTATTTTGAGAGAGAGCAGAGAGGAGGGAGAGAGAGAGAATCCCTAGCAGGCTCCATGCTGTCAGTGCAGAGCCCAACGTGGGGCCTTATCCCACAACTGAGATCATGACCTGAGCCAAAATCAAGAACTGGACGCCTACCCAACCGAGCCCCAAGGTGCCCTTAAAATTTTCTATAGTAGTTTCTCGAAAGTGGTTTGTTTTACTCTAAATACATTTGTTCATCGTTTTCCCTAAAAATACGTAATGGCCTAGGAGACAAAAAATAATATGTAAAACCCTGTCCCCCAGTGGGTTTGTGACTTGAGTCTGGCCAATTACAGTGCCCCACTCCCTTTTCCATGGTGATTGTGCAGGCGATTGGTGTATCATTCAAAGAAGATCAGCAGCTGTTACTACATGTATACATCTGAAGTTAGAGAGGCTCATTTTTTCCCTCTTTGTAAGCTCAAAGTCTAGAGACTCTATTGGCCATACATTCTAGTATATGAATGAAGTGTGCCTAAAAGTAAAGTAATCACAAGAGAAAGTAGACCTGAGGAGTCAAGAAAGGTATAGTGGCTTCCAGACAACATTTGAGCACCTGAAGCCAGCAGAATGTGAACCCAATATGTAACCCTGACCTTGTCAGTTCTCCAAGCCAGCACTGCTTTTTGTTTGTATATTTTTAATCTAGTTTAGATTTGGCTTCTGATAATTAAAAGCAAGCTGAATAAACTGGTAGGTGAGATCCATCAGATTTTATTTATTTTTATATTTTATTTTATTTTTCATTTTAGTTGAGAGAGAGAGAGAGACAGAGAACATGCGAAGAGTGGGGAAGGAGAGAATTTTAAGCAGGCTCCACACTGAGTGTGGAGCCTGGTGGGGGCCTGGATCCCATGACCCTGGGATCATGACCTGAGCAGAAGTCAAGAATCAGATGCTCAACTGACTGAGCCACCCAGGTGCCCCATCTACTCCAAATTGTAAAGAAGTAGATCATTTTTTATACCATTTAAACATTTTAGAGGAAATAGAAACCTTCCCAATTCAATTTAATACAAAAACTTCTGCAGTTTTCCCTAAATATAAACCATATTACAAATGAGTCTCACTTATAAATATCGGTAAAAGCATTAAATGTTAGTAAATCAAACATTTCTAATGGATTTTTCCCAGTAATTCCACACTACAAAGCTTATTAACATAGTTTATCATACTCATATCTAAAGGAAAGTTTTCAATCATCTTGATAAACTAAGCTATACCAAATACAACTGCATTCTAATTGAGCAAAAAACTTTATTAAATAGACTGAGAACTTTTCCACATTATAGGAAATAGCTATCTCCAATTAATGGATAACCTTATATTTAATGTAGGATATCTAGAAACTGCTTACATTTGATTTGGGAACAAGAGATGTTTTTACAAATTATAGCACAGTGAATTAGACAAAGAAACAGAACCAGAATAGGAAAGATGAGACTAAGTATGGTTAGTTTCAGACAACATAATGACACAGACGGAAAGTACAAAATAGCCAAACCTAAAAAAGTATTTATTGACTGGAAAAGGGATATGTAAAAGAAAATACAATTGACCCTTGGACAACATGGGAGTTGGGGACCCAATCCACATTCCCCAGCACAGTCAGAAATCCATGTATAACTTTTAAGTTCCCCAAATGAATAGGCTACTGTTCACAGAAACCTTCTTAATAACATAAACAATCCACTAACACATATTTTATATGCCACGTGTCCCATATGCCATAATCTTATAATAAAGTAAGTTAAAGAAAATGTCATAAGGCAGAGAAAATACTGTTCTGCATCTATTGGAAAAAATCTGCTTATAAGTGGACCCACATAGTTCAAACCCATGAGGTTCAAAGGCCAACTGTAGACAACATTAAACACTAAAACAAGTGGAATGAAAAAAGAGATGGTATTTACAATACAATCTATTTTATATATTTCTCAGAAATAAAAGTTTTAAAAAGTTTGTACTAGGTTGAACTTTTGTCTACTCTTTATTAAACTGCTTATAGAACTTTCATCACTGAACACAGATTGTGGTAGGCAGATGTCATGAATGGCTCCTATCGATGGCCCCCATGTAACTACATTGTATTTTATATCATGATTTAGTAGTCCCCTTCTTACCTGATTCTTGGTCAGCCATGTGTCTCATTTTGGTCACAAGGAAGTTAGCCAATGTACTACACTAGTACAGACTCGGGGCGGGGGGGTGCAGCTCTTACACACGAGGACTTGCCCTCTTGAATCACTACTCTTCCTTTCTTGCTTCTCTGTGATTACCATGAACACACGTGTCAGTCAGCATGAATGAGGTGAGACACATGCATGTGAGCAACAACTGGAAGAGAGCACAAAGGCCACACCAAACCATTCCAGACCACCTGACCCCAAATATGTGAGAGTGTCCAGCTACAATCCCAGTCTCCTACCACTTAGAAGCTAACTGTGGATGCATGACTGAGCTCAGCTGCAATCAGAAAGCAGAGTAGCTGACCTGAAGACTTGTAAGGAGTAATCATTTTTAGTGTTATATACAGGCCACTGAGTTTGGGGTGTTTACTCATACAACAAGGGCTATTTTAAACATGCATGAATAGATTAGGAAAGACACACTGTTAGGTCTCTGGGGGGGGTGGTGGTGATTGATTATCGAATGTGTGATAACAGGTCGATGATGTTAAAAATAAAGAAGCAAGCCAATCAATCAAATTAGAAGCACATCTCCCATCAGAAACCAAATTAAATTTGAGATGAAGCAAATATGTTGGAACTAAGGAGACATTCTTTGTAAGCACAACCTTACAGTGGGATAATGAATAAAAGTAAATTATACGGTAGTATAATGAGAAAGATTATGTTTGACTAAGTCATGAAATGAAAAATCTTTTACTCTATAAAATTCTCCTTAGGAGAAAACTTATCTTTGCTTGGAGGGTGCTCTGAAGCCCTTTCTCCATTGAGCCTGCACATTGAGACCAGCTAGTGGTCTCCTGAGGTTGCAGGAAGCCTGGAAGACTGGACAATGGATGTTAACTGCTGATTTCTGGATGATGAAATTCAGAAGTTTTCCTTTACATCGCTCTGTATTTCTTTTTTTTTTATTTTTATTTTTTATGTTTTATTTATTTCTAGGAGAGAGAGAGACAGCGTGAGCAGGGGAGGGTCAGAGAGAGAGGGAGACACAGACTCTGAAACAGGCTCCAGGCTCCGAGCTGGCAGTCAGCACAGAGCCTGACGTGGGGCTCGAACCCACGAACCGCGAGATCATGACCTAAGCGAAAGTCGGACGCTTAACCGACTAAGCCACCCAGGCGCCCTCATCGCTCTGTATTTCTAAACTGTTTTATAAGGAGCATGTTTTGCTCTTTTACCAAATCCTCCTGTTTTTAATATATACCATTCAGTGTTGCTCAGTTCTAAATATTTTGTGCTGTGTATTGTTATTTTCTCTTTAACCCACACATTATTTAGGAGTAATCCTTCCTTCCTTCCATCCTTCCTTCCTTCCTTCCTTCCTTCCTTCCTTTCTTTCTTTCTTTCTTTCTTTCTTTCTTTCTTTCTTTCTTTCTTTCTTTCTTTCTTTCTTTCTCTTTCTTTCTTTCTTTCTTTCTCTTCCTTCCTCCCTCCCTTCCTCCCTTCCTTCCTTCCTTCCTCCCTTTCTCCCTTTCTCCCTTCCTCCCTTCCTTCCTTCCTTCCTTCTTCAGATTGGGATGTTTTTGGAGAGGAAGTGCCTTATTGTTGACTTCTAATTTTCTGAGGATGCGTCAGAGAACAATCTATATGGTAATAATGATCAAGCCTTGTTGAGACACTATTAGCAACCTTGCATGTAGATGATTTGAAGTACTTCTGGGGGGGCGTTATGACATAGGAAGCTCTCCATATCTATTGAGTTAATAGCTAGTGATTATTAGTTATTAATTGTGTTGCTCAAATCTTCCTTCCTCTCACCACTTTTGTCTGATTGTTCTATCCATTTCTGAGAGTGGTGTGCCAATAGCTCCTGATAACAGTTGTGGAGTTGTTAAACTCTCATTCTCATTGAAATTATATGTGTTTTAGCCATAATTTTAGATACATAAGTATGGATAATTGTTATACGGTCGGCTTTCAACTATGCAACATTTATTCCTCTTTCTTTAACTCTTCAATACCTACTTTCTCATTCATAGCCGATAGTTTACTGAGAAAACAGAGACAATCAGAAGAAGAGTTTCCACATTCTTTCTCCATCACATACGCCAAACTACTGCTATGGTTCCCACCTTCCCTCTTGTCCCAGTGAATGATAGCTCATCTTTCTAAAAGCTGATAGTCATCACATTAAAGAACACAGACTTGTCTATACAAACATCTCTTTCCTTCATCATTAATTTCTTCCTATATAATGGGTCATTCCCATCAACATATAAACATGATATGCCTCTTCTTGGGGCACCTGGGTGGCTCAATTGGTTGAGCATCCAACTTCAGATCAGGTCATGATCTTGCAGTTTGTGAGTTTGAACCCTGCATCCAGCTCTGTGCTGACAGCTCGGAGCCTGGTACCTGCTTCAGATTCTCTGTCTCCCTCTCTCTCTCTGCCCCTCCCCTGTTCGTGCTCTGTGTGTGTCTCTCTCTCAAAAATAAATTAACAGTAAAAAATTAAAAAAAACTTTCTTAATCTTAGACTCCCTTTATTAAACATTGTATTTCTCTGTTACCTTTCACAGCAAACTGCCATGAAAAATATGTCAATTCTCAGGCTCAAGGCTTGCACTGGGATCTAAGCCTGCTCAAACCTTATGGCGGCTGCCAAAGGAGGTCTGAATATCCCTTTAGTGCTGTCTTAACAACCTTACGAGGAGTTCTATCCAATCTAAGGCAATCCAGGAGTCCCTAAATGCTACCATGTAAGTAATTCCTCTCTTCCCTAGGGCTCTCTTCTCCATGAAAGAGGATTTCATCTCCATAGTTTGACCTCCAAAAGGAGTGGATGCTTAAAGATTTCCCCTTTCTAAACTTAAAAACAAATGAGTAGAAGGAGTGCCCGGGGGCGCAGTCAGTTAAGCATCTGACTCTTGATCTCGGCTCAGGTCGCCATCTCACAGTTTGTGAGTTTAAGCCCCTCACTGGGCTCGGTGCTGATGGTGAGGAACCTGCTTGGGATTCTGTCTCTCCTTCTCTCTGCCCCTCCCCTGCTTGTATTCTCTTTCTCTTACTTTCTCCCAAAATAAATAAATAAACTTAAAAAAACGATTCTCCCCTTTCTACCTGTTTCTCAGTGAAAAACTAAATTCCAGCCTGAAAGTCACATGGCTGTGGATGGGGTGAAGGTGAGGGCCATAGACACCAGGATGCATTAGGTTCAAAATACTCCACATTCTGCTTTCTTCATAACCACTGCTATTCTGTTATTCTTAAAGTGAATTATCTTCTTTGAAATGAAATCAGTATGGTAGGCCCCTCCTTTTGCTACTGTTTGGACTGGGTATAATAGGGTCTTCCTATGCTTAGCCTTTTTACTGATTCACAGGCCTGGGGTAACTTGAGTTCTGATCTCTTGGAAAGGGGGAAAGGTATAAACCCATGGGTGTTTCCTCTCTCATTGACTTCTTACTTTCAGTTATTCAGCGGCAGTGTGTTTCTTCCTAAAATACAGAAAGGCAGCCCACTTTGTCAACACAAGAATTCATTTTCTTTCAAAGACTGCCTAATCCATATTCTTTCCATTAATATAAATTTCCTGCAAAGATGATAAAGCTGACCTTACTCTGTAAATACACACTTGTCTTTCCCTGGCTTGATTTGCATTAAAAAGGCTTATTACCTTAATCAATGAAGACATCACTGCAACAAAGGAAAGTTTCCTTCTGGAACATATGTTTCTTTTCTAATAAAGGAGTGGTATATGCATATGTAGGGCTGGGGGCAGGGTGGAAGAAGAGAGTTGGGGAATTTTCAGCTCATTTTGTCCTAACAGTAGGTCCAGGGCTGTCCATTTCTGAAACATTCAAGCTGCTTTCAAAGTCTTGTCAAAATTGTTTCTCATCTCTCCCATTTCAAAGACCATGGCCATTGCTGGCTTCTCTGTTCTCACGGATAGCAATGAAATAGAAGACCCATCAATCTGATGGGCTTTTCAGGGTTCATGGGGTTCTCCTAGGGATCTTGGTGAGGGTAATGATGGAACACAGCTTTTGGAGTCATGCATAACAGGGTTCAAAATTTGATTTCTGCACTTCCTGTCTATATGATCTGAGTAAAAGATTTCATGTCTATCTCTGTGTGTAAATCTGGTAGAGAAATCTGTGGGAGACTTACACCTTATAGGGTTTTTTGTAAGGGATACATGAATAACAGATATATGGTAACTAGCACAGTGCTCATCACATAATAATTACTACATAAACATTATTTCACTTTTCTCTTGCATGAATTTCCAGAGGCAAGTGCTGGACTCCTACAGCATTATGGTAAGACCTCATAGAAAGGACTTATTACTCCCTTTGATTTTCACATCTCCTCTCACAAGTGATCCAGACAATAAACTATTTGTAAAAAAACAAAAAAAAAACAACAAGTGATCCAGTCAAGGGATGTCTGGGAGGAGCCAGACTTTTGCACTGTCCATGGAAAATAGACAACTTTATTCTAGTCCTTAAGCTAGCGGGCTAGGAGATATATTTGATACCCCAGCCAGCACTAGGGTATCTCTTTAAGACACTCCCTTGAGTAGAGCAATCTTCAAGATTGAAATAAGGAAGGAAGCTCTGTTTTGCATTTTCCTCAAGGGGACTCTGCCATGGCATCATTTACAGAATGTTCTGTATCCAAATTGGCATAGAGTACATTTCCGGGAAATCCAAATTTTCCTTTCATTCTTTTACAGCAGGCTAATTTATCCTAACTCTCATAGGCTTAATAAACACTTGACAACTCACAAGCCTAGAGAGATACCTGCATGTTGTCCTTGCGTATTATCATTCGGCATCTGGGAGAGCCTCTCTGTGCAGCTGCTCCCTCTAGAGCAAACCCAGCTCCAGGGGAGGGCAGCCCTGCCCAC